>NC_071267.1:262500-320000 GCF_023375685.1 Ictalurus furcatus
TCGCTCATGGAATCAGAAGTGGTCGAGTGTTATTATGTACAGACCGCTCTCCCGGTGTGAGTGCGCTAGCTGAATGCCAATTTGAAAGGTTTTGGTACCAGGAGACCTGGAAGTAAAAACAGTGAGGAAAAAAACCCCAATCCTGTAATGTAATGTGCAGTCGGAGAGAGTGAAGTGCTGAATATGAAGTAAGCTGAGCGTGGCTGTCTATGGAAATTCCATTTGGTAGACTGTATATTCGCAAACTTGCACGTATTACCTCAGGTATATGGTATATACTGTAATGTACCATGAACCGTAGGGTTAGACAGATTAACGGCTATTGAAGATGCATTATTGAAGGAATATATCGTTTATCAAGGACAACGAATAGACCATTAAGAAGGAATACACTTGTTATAGCTTTACCTCTGAGCTTTACAAATCTAAGAGGCAAACATTAAAATGGAGGGAAGAAGTACGCACTGTAGCTGAGTCTATGAGCTGTTCCTCGATTCTGCGTGATATATAACGCTGTGAAAAGTTCACGCATCACCTGGTCAGTTTCATCCAACCTCCAAACCAAAGCTAAGACTCCACTTTGACGACAGATTAACGAGGACTACTTAAGAAGCAAACAAAACCCTGATGTCCCACCGTTGATGGAAAGACGGTGTTCTTTCTCTCCTCCATTAAAAGAGATTACAGACTGTCACCGCACTCCGGTGTCGGTGATCGAGGTTTTGCATTTCTGTTTCTCGCCGCATTTGTTTTTGTTTCTGGGTTTTTTTTTCCACAGACTGTGACAGGTGCTCATTACGTCTTGTTTACCGTGTCCCTTAAGTGGCCGTGTGTTTATTCCTGCGAAAAACCGCCGCAGTGTGAAGTCTGATTAAGAGGAGCTTCGATTCAGCACACATCAAAGGCTACTATCAAAGGCAGATCATCTCGTAGATCATGAACATACGATGAGGAGGAGAATGGAGGGGTTGGGGGCTACCTCCGCATGCGTGTGAAGTCTTCAGAGGGGTTTGGGGAGGCATTATGTCTCAGAAACCTCGCCGGATCACCACAGCAATGTTTCTTTAACACACTCGTGTTACGTGAGAACGTGGTTAAGGTTGATCAGATCTCATGCGGGTAGACAACGCGCCAGTTTAACGCCGATATTAGCTCTGCAATGTGATCTGGATCCTCATAGACAAATATCAAAAGCCGTTTTAGAGATCTGCGCCAAATCAACCACCTGACAGTTCTACCCCACACCACCAGAGGTCGCAATCACTAGCGTACACCATGTACAAGTCTGAACTTTTGGACATGGTTTTGACCCTTCCTCTCACCGACTGTTGGGCGGGACCTGACTCCTTTCTCACCCCGACTGTAGATTCGTGCAGCCAATCAGTGACAGTCGTGCACAGACTGACACGCCCCTTAGACCTGATCAGCCTTCGGTCTATAGTATCTTCACGTCATCGGCAGAGGATTGAATATTTACTCCACTGTCCACTGAAAAAGAAACTAGCCATCGCTATCTGCGTGGAATTCATTAGCACTTCTCCCCGCGTCCGACCCTTATCTTTATCATGACCGTTCTCTTAATTAGCGCTCTCCGACCGTAACGCGGCGAGGCCTGTCGGCTTCAGATCAGAAATGAAGCTGTACCCTTTCTATATGATTAACTAAAGGCCACAGTGGTCGAGTAACGAGCAGAGCACGACTAATTGCCTTGACCCGATTTGCGCCGCACACGGTTTTGTATTATTCATAGCTTCATTACACGGTTTTTGTAATGAAACATTTTTAAACGAAAATGCACGCTTTTTCAGTAAGAGGTTTAGGAATCTTAACGCGCGAATATTAAGACAGTAACTTTGAGCCATGATCACGAATACGCGTTAAATAAAGTTTCATGCGGAAACCCCGTCTGTAGCCTTTTAGCTTTTACTGGATGAGTCGTGCGTATTTATTTATTTATTTATTTATTTATTTATTTATTTATTTATTTATTTATTCCTCCTTTCTGTGTGGTCATTTTTGTGAAACGGATAATACTGCTGAAACTTCCACTAACTCGAGCAATCGAGTGAGAGCGGCTCGGCGGGATAACTCGGACGGAGCGTCTCGATGGAAAACAGTTTCCCGAAAGGACGTGCGATGCAAATACGGTGGAAAATGCAGAGTCTTGGTTCAATAAAAGAAAAAAACATGAATGAGGAATGAGGAATTTTGTTGTTTTCTCCGAAGCCGTGCTCTGTGAATAAAGCTCTCGTGGCGGCTTTGTGCGAGACACCTTTTTTTGTTGTTGTTCTTCCTTTTATTCGTTTTTTTTTTTTAAGTAGCATGCTCTTCTTTATCTCGCAGAAAGCTAAATAAAATGATGAAGTGGGAACATAACGCTCACTTGTATCCACTGAATGGAGCAGCGTTCGGCAGATTCTGCTCATCTGATGTCTCCCATTGTGATGCTCTACTTAAGTCTGGGAGAGCTCGCTAAAGAAAACACACCCCAGCATGTCGTCGCAGCTAATCGAAGCTTTTCAGATACCTGTTTGATGCACGTTGTGTACAACGCTTTTGAAGGTCGCTCAGATTCAGCCTGAGGTTAGCTCTCTTCATCTTCAGACAGGAAATTATGCATCATCGACTGAGACGTGCACAAGAACACGTGGTTCTAGGTGAATTAGCAGAGCGCATTATGGGAGCTCGTGGAGCTTCTCGGTACACGTCGAGTGAGCACGACCAATTTGGCACGTCTAGACTCCCGGCCACAGATAGCCGCGGCATCATCTGGATTCGAACCCGTGATGTCTGGGTAATAGCGAGAACGCTTTTCCGCTACGCCACCACAGAAGACGTCTCCAATTTCAGACAGCCGTAAAGCTGTAACATTTACGCTTCATGCTTTCTCAGTAGCATCAATGTAAAGGCGCCGATCATGCATCAGAGTAAGATTGGTAAAGGGTTTTGAAGATGCGCGTTACACCATGATTAGGAAAGGGTTCTAAAAACCCATCCAAACACGATGGTTCAGATCCTAATAATCGACATTAGGGTTTTAAAGATCGACGTCACGTCACGCCAGAGTTACATCGGGTTGAGCAGCCCAGCCTGGTGCTTTTTTCCACCATTTTCTTTAGAGGGAACGTCAGCGCTCTGGAAATAGCTCTGAAAATAGCAAAAAGCACATGAAAAAAAAAACCAATAATCACGCAGCAAGCCCAAGACCCTGAATGTGACTGAAATGGAACTGTGGTGCTGCTGCTGGGATTGAAGTGAAGTGATGGAAAAAGCACAGGAGAACGCAGCAGGTGCACACCGACATCTCCACTCACTTTGGGTTGGAACAAAGCCACACTGACTACCATTCACGTCCACGTCGACACGGCAAGCCCGGGAAAGATTTGGCCATCATTTCCATGGCAGCGCATGGCGTCCTACACCTGTCAAGCAGTACTCTTATTCATTGGATGCTCGTCCTTATTATATACAGCTGTTCAACAAATATTCCTTCATCATAAAATTCCACTGAAATGCTAGTTACCAAGGATTTGACAGATTTCTAGATAACGGCGGTGCAGCGTCCTCCCTGCCCCATAGAGTTATTATTGCACCTAGTGGTCAAGCAAGGGAACTGCAACAAACAAGCACTAATACAGGCCCACTGGGGCAGGAATCACGCTGCTCTCACTACTGGACAGGACAGTTCATCGCAGTGTCGATCTTTTTATACGAAACTGGGCTAGATTTAAAAATGCTTGTTTTATATCAAGTAATCAAGATGAAATGTAATAAATTTCAACAAAGACAAGAGTGAGAGTCCAGACAGTGTGTGTACGATGAACTGAACCATTTCTACTGTAAGATATGTATATTGTAAAGATCGGGAAAGAGGGATTACGGAGTGGATGGTGTCCATGCATTAGAAGTACATGACCGTGTTTTCCCCACGCAAAAAAAAAAGTCTCTTTTTTTCTCTAACGCTGTATTTATTTGGACTAGTATCAGGCTGGATTTTGAGGTGGAACCTGGCAACCCTGCTTAACCCCTGCCTAACACGGTTCTGTCTGAAAACGGCTCAGGTTGAGCTGTGAGACACACCCATTCGCACCTAGAGGTTAGAGGTTATTTAGCGAAGCTTGGAAGGAGGACAGAAAACCCGACCTCGGAGACGTCCGGGATAAGACGGCGTCGGAACGAGAAGCAGTCTACGCAGCGTGACCCGATTAAGATCGTTTTGGTGTATTGACGGACGGAGCGTTTGAATCAGACACTACGGATGGAAATGTAACGAACTGAAAACAAGCTGTGAATGTCTGGAGAACTCCAGGAAAAGGCTAATTAAGTGTTTGAATGACAGGTATCATATCCTTACAGCACTGCTCGAGCTCACACACTGTTTTCCACAGTACACACCTGCCTGCCAGCTGTTACATGCTGCTTCAAACATACAAGCGAATAGTCTCCTGTTTGCTAGTGTCTGCCAGAGGAAAACAGAGTCACTGGCGCCACCCTGAAGTTGATTATCTTCCTCTAACGGCACGTCCTGACGTGATTCATTCCTTTTAAACCGCAGTATATCTACTAAAGAACAGCAACATCATTCTTTTGATCTGTTTCTAGTTTCAGTGAATGTCGCAAAAACCTCCCGCAACGTCTCGCCACGAAGCTCATAACATCTCCGCACCGTCTCTTCTCCTCAACTGAATCCTTTTCCCAATGACATCTCGCAGAGTTAATTAAAGGAACGCTGGCGGTCAATGCTCATGTAATAAACGTCACCCCCCCCCCCACCCCCGGTATATGGAGTCGTGTTGTAATTGGACTGCGTTTCTTCTCAGGCGCACAGGACGTGATGTAAGTGCTTAGAGGAATGTGAGGCAGAGCTAGAGGGAGCAGTATTCGTGACCTCTGAGCGATAGCGTTAGGCTTTCGGTTTACTTACAGAGACGGATTTGTATCGATCTGGCTTTAATTCCATCGAGTGGCACGGGCAGAAAAGCATTGATTTAGCGAAACGGTGACGGTCGATAAGTCAGCTTTACTCTCTGACACATCTGTTCATATCCAGCCAATCGCGCACTAGCGTTCCGCTAGTTATTATCGGGTTATGCTAACATTTCAAAGAGTAAAAGGAGTTTATTAGCCTTAGCTCACGCTGCTCAACATTCCTTGGTGTAAATGGTATATTTTTCAAGTTTGACCTGAGAGGAATTTGACTTCAAAACGTTTACTATTTAGACGAGTAGCTAAACTTTAACCTGAGAGTATTTATTTTATTCAGTAGAAAGGTTCAGTAGAAATGAAACTGGAGATTGTTTGTTTGAGCTGAAATAAAATAAATTAATTAATTAATAAATTTGAAAAACGAGATTTATGTTAGCGTGTTAATTATAGAAAAGTTGTGTATGGTGGTTTTTTTTCGCTATCTAATTAACCCAGAAACTTGACTTGGATGGCTGGACGTCTGGTGCGCAGTATAAATAAATAATTCACACTTTGTTTAAAAGTCCGGCTGAGGCAGAATGAGGCAGAATGAGGCAGATTGAGGCAGGACTCTAACCTGCTATGCGACGCCATCACGTTTATCAACACCAGGACTTTTTCAAAGACATTGGCACCTGCTCAAGCTTCGATCGATGCGGAAAAGAACGAGCCCAAGGAAAGGAGATGTAGAGGCTGTAAAAATGAGATCAACGCGCTCCATGGTAACTGCCTCTAACGACTCGTCAAATGGGATAACGGACATAATTCTGCCTCGGGTATCTTTGATGGGTGACTCGGATATAGACATCTAAAAAAAAATGATTATTTTCCCCCCCTCCATTCCGCCCAATTCCCCAAATTCACGCTGCTCTCCACGGAAACGCGTCCCGAGAAGTTTGACAGGAATGGTGATTGTGGTAATGTGTAAACAATGCCTCGATTTGGATTTCCACTCAAAGTGAAAGCGCCTCGGTCTTCCCCGTGGCGTCGAAACTGCGGATAACGAAGAGAAAACGTCGTGAAACGTGTTTTCCCGAGGTGCGTTCCGCCACGGGTAACCCGCTCTAAATGGAAACGCTGTTTTTAACGAAGACTACGGATATGGTGAAAATCGTTTCTTTATTTCACACGTTTGGAAGGAAGGAGTCTCCAGTGTCAGCGCTTTGTGAAGCTGTAAAGTTTTCAGGACGGGGTTTACACGAGAGTCTGCGCGTTTGCTTGCGGTTTCTCGGTCACGTTTTATCACTGGATTATTGTTCAGCCGCCATTTTGTTCTTAGCACTCTCTCTGTTTTTGAAAAACAAACGAACGGACCCTAATTTCTTTCCAGCTGTGATCTCTGACTATTCACTCTTCTCCCAAGTGTGCGTTTGAACAAAAGGCCCTGCAGTGGCAATATCTGGCAAAGATTAAAAGGAACAAGTTCATTAAAACTGCAGCGGGTCTGTGGACTCGGAGCGGCCCGGCGTCACCTTCACATCTCTCTCTCTCTCTCTCTCTCTCTCTCTCTCTCTCTCCATGTCATTAGCGGTGGACACGGATCGACATTCACATGCTTGGGTCTCTGAGCTGCGACTGATGCCATGTGTTAGTGAAGACATCATCTCTGATGGACGTGTGTCCGTACAGGCAGTACTCCTAACCGCTCCAGGTCAGGAGGAGATCACGGAAATCCGTGCCATGACACTTGCGTGTGTCGAACGCGTTAGCATGCAAGCTAGCCTCGCTAATCGGAGATGGAGCGGTGCGTTTAAACCTCGGCAGCGGCACTGCATCTTTTCTCTACAACCCGAGACGTTTTTCAGAACTTCTAACGAGCGTCAAGGTCATGCGAGTCGCTGCAAATCACTGCAACACACCATCATCGTCACAACACCAACCTCAGGGAACCTTAGAACCTTACAGCCGTGATGAGCAGAAAAGCATCTCAAAACTCCTGCTTGCGTCCACCAAGGTTTCCGAGATTTCTCATTCGAGGTAGCATAGCGTCCTCCTCTGACCTCTCTCATCAACAAGGGATGCTTTTGTTGGTGTTGTTGTTTTTGTTTTTCGCACCATTCCACGTAAACACGAGAGTGTCGTGCATTCAAGTCGCAGGAAATCTGAGATCAGACTCACCATGTCTGATGTGAGCTGACGCTCTGAACCTGCATTTGCCTGATTTCCTGCTGCTACGTGATTGGATGGTATGATGAGCACACACATGCCATAAGCATAACACGCCCATTTCCGCCACATCATATATATACATAGGGCTGCACTTGAGACGACAGATTCACAAATACCCACAATGCATCAGCAGAGCTTGTCGAGCGGGATTAGGCTCAAGAAACAGGTTTTGCGCTCCTGCTTTAATCTCAGTGCTCGGTGACGTTTTAATAAGAAACAGTGCAATAACGGAGAGAAATCAAAAAGCAGTCCGACTCAGGAGTTCGGGACGAGAGGCAAAGTCTGAGGGCTGTTTGTTTCTTTTTTAAATTCGATGACTCATAGCTCGATCCGCGTTCACTCCACTGTAAAAATCACGAGCAGACGGAACAAACAGCTGGCCGTCGTCTGTTCCGGAGTTTTCAAAGCCGAGCGCTTCCCTCGGGTTCGAATCGATGAGACTTAACCCGCGATACCGTCCTCAAACCACGTTCTGTTTTGTTTCGGGTTGTTTTGTTTTGTTTTTTTTCGAAAATAAGACGATCTCGCTTACTGTAGCACTTCATGAAGAAGAAGAAGAAGAAGAAGAAGAAAACGCGTGATGAGTTTGTTAAGCGGACTGAGTGCCTTGTAGAGAGGAAATAAAGAGAGAGCGAGAGAGAAAGAAAAGGCAGCGTGACGTCTCCACGGCTGTAGGGAAGCAGCGCCAACCGGAATCTCGAGTGTGCTGTTTAATAAATAATGAAATGGACCGTGCTGCTAGTGCTAGCATGCATGCAAACGCCTTCTCATATGTGTGTGTGTGTGTGTTTAAAAGCCCTGAAGCATGGAATCACCCTTACCTTTGCCACACATCATTCATATAATCATCGTGGCCTCCCATACTGACACCATGCTAATTACTAGCAAGGAAAACATCTCATTAGAGGGAGAAAAAAAAGCTCAGGGGAAATGTATAAAAAAAGACAAAGAGAAGCGACGTACATGTACGCTACAGCTCTTCTGCGATCGCGAGAAAGCGTTCCGATTACGCTAACGTATTTTCCGTTGGCTAATTCCGTAATCGCTGTGCTGATGACGGCAGTCAGAGGTTTACAGTTTGGCCATAAATACGGGAGAAAAGTGAAAGCTGATGATTATTAAACAGCGCTTGCGCTAAACGTTTACCTCACAGTTTTCCGTTTCCTGCTTCCTGTTACTTTAGCTAGCTAACGTTAGCACCCGTCAGAGTCAAGATCGTGTCAAGAGAAAGCGAGTTTACTGTATGCACTCAGCCGGATTTATAAATCCGAACATTTCTACAGATAACCTTCTGTCCGAGTTAAAGTATTAAACTGAATGCTAAGATTTACAACAACAACAACAACAACAACAACTGTTTAAACTGCTCAGAGTTGCAAACAGGAAAGAAGGCAAGACTTCAAACTGTAAGTGAAACTACAGTCTTTGAAAGAGGAAGGTGTGATTAGGACACCAGAAGTGGGTTAGTGTTCTGCTGAGGGTGACCTCTAGTGGTGTGGAGAGGATCAGCGATCATCTACTGCAGGGTGGGAACTGTAACACTGCTCCATCATTTATTCTTTATCCTCCAACAGTGCTTTACGCCTTATTATCATTATTATTCTTATTATTCTTATTATTATTATTACTAAGCAGGTCCGGACGTGACTCCAGAAATAAAGTGAAGAAAAACAGACCGATGACGAGACCTGCCATCTGCTTGGTTTATATTTATTGTACGTTTCTTGAGGAAATCTCAGCCCACCGCTGGAGGTCTGCACCTTTTGGCGCGTCTCGTCCTTGCTTTCTTGAATAAATAAAAAGGACAATGTGGCTAAATAGAGGCACCAGGCCAGAATGCCAAGAGCGTGCAGAATCCAATTAGAGAGTCCTTTCTGTCCTCTGAGAAGCTTTTCTCTGCTCCAGGAGCAGGTGGCTCTCCGGCGTCTGGGCTTATCGCTGACGAATTCCAGCCCGCGTTTCAGAAGTATTCGAGTCGAAACGGAGCTAAAAGAGCAGCAGGTTCGGGGAAAAGTATGGGTGTAATATTTCTAAAGAACAGAATAAGAAGAAAACTAATCAAATGTCAGACGGCACCGTTTTGTTAAAAGAACAAAAACGGAGTCGTACCATGACTCAGAACCGTGTTTGTTTTCTCTTCTTCTTTTTTTCTTCTTTCTGTGCTTTGTGTCTCCACAACCGAACGAGATTTAGCGGCGAGGCAATTTTCGTGCTCTCTTCGGCGCCGTGAAAGGAAAATGACTCCGCTTCACAGGGAAGTTTCACAACTCCACCCCCCCCGCCGAAATATACTAAAACGTGTTGACAGAGAACTGGAGTGTGTGGAGTTTCTGTGTGTACGATAAGGTCCAGTTCATAAGCGTTAATGTGGTGTTCTATAACACGAGCCCACCCACGTAGCGCTCAGAAAGTTCCTCACTGCTTACATAAGGGAAAGTTGTGCGAGATGAGGCTTTTGCAAATAGAAACGCGATAATCTGTGGTTCGGAAGAGCAGGGGGTCCGGATCCTAAAGAAACCGTCACCGCGTCGACGGTTTTTAAAATCGGTGTGTATGAGCTGTTGCTATAGAAACGATAATGTATTAACCACAGGATTTTGTGGTGAGGTCACGATGAAATATCGCCAAAAACACAAAGCCCCGTGGATCCAAAGCTGCACTCGCTGCAAGATAGAAGCCTGCCGACGGCGAAAGAACAATTGCCGAGTTCTCCTGGAGCACACCCGCTCGCTTCAAGTTGAGTTCTGATCTTCAGGAGTTCATGGAGAAATGACAGACCTAATCCCGTCACTACACTCGCTCGTTCGTGTTCCTTCGGCTTCATTCAGCACGCAAGTGTCCAAAAAAACGCTGAGTAATTCAAGAACCTCGTCTTCTAGAAGCAGCGTTCCTCATCCTGTACGTTATTAGGACTGCTTACGGGAGCAAAGGGAAAGCAGACCGGTGGTTCCTCCCACTCAATTCTGGGTTTTCATTGGACAGAAAGCGCCGTTTCTATAGTAACAGCTCGTTCACAGGGGGGAGTCCAGCAGACGCTCAACGTAAACGGATCTGTCAGGAGACGTATGGAAGGAGTCTCCAGTGTCAGCGCTCTGTAACAGTCAGAGCTGTAACTTTCATTTCTCGGCAACACGGTAACGCGACACGGAAAAGTTTTCTGTGCTGGGAAAAAAAAACACATTTGGGGTGGTAACAGTGACTCCTCTTCATCATGCCACGTGAACGTTGATTATTTTCCTCTAACAGCATGTCTCCGAGTGATTTATTCCTCCCACGAAGTTCAGCAACGGTTTCGAGCCCTTCTTTCAAATGTCAACATCCTTTACCCAAGAGAAGGTCACCGCATAAATCCACCATAATCAGGCTGAGATTCAATTCACACAGAACTATTTGTGGTTGCTATCGTCCTCTGGCTCCTGTCTGATTCAGCCAGGATTTAATCATCAGACTCACGTGAGTCTGATGATCTGGATCGTGAGACCTGAACTTCAGATAGTAAATAGTGGAGCCGCGGCCGTCAGCATAGCGCCGTTGGTAAAAGGCGCGTGCGTGCTCAGCAGCGTCGTTAACAGAAATGCGGAAAGCTTCACAAATAAAGAACTAAATGAATGAAATCAACTCGCTCCAGTAGAACCCCATCAGCGGCTGATTTCCGCCATAGTTCTCCTGGCGGCCGTGGGATCGATACAGGTTACAGCGAGGCTAACTACACCGCCAGACGCCGCCGGGACAAACAAAAACAAACCTCTCCGTGTAAACTCAATCAAGTGCTGTAATGCGGTGTGGAGCCCTGATGTCCGCCGATAATGGAGGGATTACCTCTCTCCTGGTTTTAACCAAACACGGAAGTCAACAAGGCACCGAACGCTAGCTGCGTGCGGGTTCGCGTCTTAAAGCACTGGGAAGTGCACTCGTTAAGGGCGGGGCAGAGACGTCACATGGAAACCCATTCCTTCCGAGCGTCTCTAAGCTTCTCACTGTCCTCAAGCGTCAGTGTATTTCATTCTCTCACACGCTTCTTAGTCCTCTTCTGAGTTTTCTTCACGGATACGGAAGAAAACAAACGGTTCCTCTTGTTTGTTTGTTTTTAACAGCGCCACCTGCAGTACTGGAGCACTGACGCCACGGCCAAACTAATAAACAGCTGTAGGCGATGTTCAAAACTTTAGATCGCGCAGGACGCGTTTCCGATAACGTCCGCAAACCACCGAGTTTATATTAACGCGCTCGTTCCGATACGTTATCGCTTCTATAGTAACGCCTCGTTCACAGGGACGATCCTTTCAGGACATGTTTGTTTGTGTAGCGTGTATGGAAGGAGTCTCCAGTGTCACACCGATGTTCGGTACATTTACTTTGTTTGGCAGTAAAATGGCGGAGACAGGAAGAAATAAATCGGTGCCTGACATAAGCCGTGGGTAACAGATGGATGTTTTTATCTCGTTCTCTGCACAGCTGTATCGGGGGGGGGGGGGTGTTGCGTTGTTGTTGTTGTTGTTGTTGTTTGCTTGTTTGTTTGTTTTTACTGACATGTTGACCTTTTCTGTAATGTACAGTTTGGAATGCCACAAGCCTCAACAGCTTCCAACTGATTTTCCGCGGCTCACAGGCAGATTCATCATCAAGCTATGTGTACTTTTGAAGTGCCTTTTGAAGAATTATCGAGCCGGAGCACACGGCAGTAAGCAAAAAAACATTCTTTTTTTATATTTAAAAAAAAAAAAATCTTTCCGTGCACGTATTTGCAGGTGGATTCAAAACTTTGGGAGCTAAGACAGTTTCTTTATCGTCACTCTTTCATCAGTACGCTTCAATTTTCCGTTTATTAAACAACAGGCTGTGTGTTTTTATCTGTTTAGAGTCACATGTTGTGAAACAAGTGACTTCCTGTTCCCACGCGCCCTCACCGTCCCGCGCACCTGTTATCTACTCAGCCAATCAGGTGGCAGTAAAATCCTGCACGTACACGTCAAGAGCTTCAAACGTCAGGCGGAAGAAAACGTGTGTGAGCTTGCAGGAAGGATATAGCAGCTCATATATCCATTCTTTTCAACCTCGGTGCATGCACAAAACATCCAGGCTTGAGGGAGAAGATCACATCAGGTTCCGGTCCTGTCAGCCAAGAACAGGAATCTGAGGCTATCATGGACACAGACTCGGCCACACTGAAAACCTCCTGGTATTTTCCCGCTCTTCAGCTGTCCAGTTGAAGTTCCGGTTCCATCCTGATGTTTGATGGGAACATTAACTGAAGCTCTCGACCTGTATCTGCAGGATTTTTACACGTTGTGCCGCTGCTACACCATTTGCCGACTGGGTAACTGCATAAATGAGCGGTTGTACAGGTGTTCCTAATAAAGTGAACGGTCATGTTACAGAGAAATTTTAGAGTTACATAGAGAATTTTCTCTATGTTTGTACTTTAAGTAAATTCAGTGATTGGTCGTTAGCAACAACAGTGATCAGTGATTGGTCATTAAGAACAATGGTGATCAGTGATTGGTCGTTAGTGACAGTAGTGATTGGTCTATGGGAACAATGGTGATCAGTGGTTGGTCGTTAAGAATAGTGGTGATCTGTGATTGGTCGTTAGCGACAGTGGTGATTTGTGATTGGTCGTTAGCGACAGTGGTGATCTGTGATTGGTCGTCAGGAACAGTGGTGATCTGTGATTGGTCGTTAGGAACAATGGTGATCTGTGATTGGTCGTTAGGAACAACGGTGATCTGTGATTGGTCGTTAGGAACAACGGTGATCTGTGATTGGTCGTTAGGAACAACGGTGATCTGTGATTGGCTGTGGGTGTTACACACAGTGGAGAGTGGAGTGAACCTGGACAGTCGCTACCATCTGCTCAAAAACTTGCTAGATTTGTTGCTAGTCTCTTTTTTTTGCACTTAAGTCAGTGAGATGGAATAAAAATGTGACATTTCTAGGGAGAAATTTGATAAGTTGGCAACACTGATCCTATCAGAGTAGAACAATTTCCTCATTTCTTTCAGCACACGAAACACCAAATCATCTCCCGGCTGGAATTCCACGCAATAAGTGTCGTTATGTAAAAGAGTTGCCGGAAGCTGTGCTTTAGTAATGTCTGTGTAATATGCCCGAAAAACTGGAGGTGTAATGTGTGGAGCTCAGGGGTTTGATGGTGTTCTCCCAGCTGTGGAGCTACATATTGGCATTGGCATTTCTCATCGCAAGAGCAGCAGTACAGCCTTCTCTACGCCACACTGCTTCTAACATTACTGAAAAACCCACCAAAATAATGCCGTATACAGGTGCGATACAGTACCTACTGCACTGCCACTTCTTCTGTATCTCCTCAATGAATAATGGATTTTTAAAAAGATTTTGCTCTGCTGTGGCCTTTGAACAGCGTTTGATAAATGCACCATATGGTATCTAATGCATTAGAGCGAGGCTTTTAGCTCCAAACACTCAGAACTTGTGTAGGTGTCAAGAGGTGTTGATTAATTCTCTATAACAGCAGCTCTGACAGTAGTGCAGGTTTATATTACTGCGCACGTTCTGATACATCATGGTTTCTATAGTAAAGGCTCGTTCAGAGAGACGGGAACAGTGGACGGTCCACACAAGCGTTTTACATTTTCCGACATCTCAGGGGCAGAGGAGTGAGCAGGAACGACTGTTTACAACTGCTAGAACGTCGGCGAGAACAGGAAATAAAATCTTCTCGTCGACGTCGCGCAACGAAAATGAAACATCAAATGAAAAATAAAACCTCATGCCCTATACGTGAAAAAAAAATACATGTGGTTAGTGACGTGTCAATGTGCCAAATCTTTTCTGAATCAAAACCGAATCTTTATTGATTCAAAGCTGAATCTTTTCTGAATCAGAGCTGAATCTTTATTGATTCAAAGCCGAATCTTTTCTGAATCAAAGCTGAATCTTTTCTGATTCACAAAAACTTTACTGTTTCACAGTTGAATCTTTTCTGAATTAGAGTTGAATCTTTCCTGAATCAGAGCTGAATCTTTTCTGAATCAGAGCTGAATCTTTTCTGATTCACAAAAACTTTACTGATTCACAGTTGAATCTTTTCTGAATTAGAGCTGAATCTTTCCTGAATCAGAGCTGAATCTTTTCTGAATCAGAGCTGAATCTTTTCTGATTCAAAAAAACTTTACTGATTCACAGTTGAATCTTTCCTGAATCAGAGCTGAATCTTTTCTGAATCAGAGCTGAATCTTTCCTGAATCAGAGCTGAATCTTTTCTGAATCAGAGCTGAATCTTTTCTGAATTAGAGCTGAATCTTTCCTGATTCACAAAAACTTTACTGTTTCACAGTTGAATCTTTTCTGAATTAGAGCTGAATCTTTCCTGAATCAGAGCTGAATCTTTTCTGAATCAGAGCTGAATCTTTTCTGATTCAAAAAACTTTACTGATTCACAGTTGAATCTTTCCTGAATCAGAGCTGAATCTTTTCTGAATCAGAGCTGAATCTTTCCTGAATCAGAGCTGAATCTTTCCTGAATCAGAGCTGAATCTTTTCTGAATTAGAGCTGAATCTTTCCTGAATCAGAGCTGAATCTTTTCTGAATCAGAGCTGAATCTTTTCTGATTCACAAAAACTTTACTGATTCACAGTTGAATCTTTTCTGAATCAGAGCTGAATCTTTCCTGAATCAGAGCTGAATCTTTTCTGAATCAGAGCTGAATCTTTTCTGATTCACAAAAACTTTACTGATTCACAGTTGAATCTTTTCTGAATCAGAGCTGAATCTTTTCTGAATCAGAGCTGAATCTTTTCTGATTCACAAAAACTTTACTGATTCAAAGCCAAATCTTTTCTGAACCAGAACCGAATCTTTACTGATGCATAAACAAATCTTTACTGATTTAAAGCCAAATCTTTACTGATTCATAAACAAATCTTTACTGATTTAAAGCCAAATCCTTTCTGAACCAGAACCAACTGTTTACTGATCCAGAACTGAATCTTTACCGATTCAAAGCCAAATTGTTACTGAGTCATAAACAAATATTTACTGATTCAAAGCCGAATCGTTTCTGAACCAGAACCGAATCTTTACTGATTCACAAACAAATATTTACTGATTCAAATCCAAATAGTCAGAAATTCAAAGCCGAATCCTTTCTGAATCAGAGCCGAATCCTTTCTGAACAGAACCGAATATTTAAGGATTCAAAGCCGAATCTTGTCTGAGGAAAGGCGAATCATTCTTATTTAAATACTGAGTCATTTCTGCTTCGCAGCCGAATGTTCTTGCCGTTAAAAGGTTATTAAAAAAAAATTTAAACGCCACACAGCCGCCTTTTGTCTTGAGGGAAATCATTTTCCAGCAGAGGGAGAATATGATTATGAGAATATGATGCAGGGCTGCGCATTGTTCTGGCGCCGTGTTTAAACACTTGCACAGATGGCAGCTTTGTGTAGCTGATTTTCTGTTGTGCCTCTTGTCAATGTGTTGCTTTTACACACACACATACACACACACACACACACACACACACACACACATACAAAGAGCTATATTAAGCACAGATACTGTAGATGTCTGGGTTGTAAATATGATGTTCTGCAAAGACTTCCTTCATCAGCAAAGATACTAGAATATTAGATTAAACGAAGCACTACGGTCACACAGCTGGACAGATGTGTGTGTGCATATGAATATATACGTTACATTTATACTGTTTAGGCTTTGATCATTCCTCACTAATTATCACCTGCTAAAACTAAAATAATACACATTCCAGACCCTTTATCCATCACCATAACTCTTTATTTAGCCAATTTCCATCGCACTTTCCCCTTTCATTTATTCGCTAAAGAACTGCACGTCATGCTTCTGGGGTGTAAGCTCACAACCAATTCATATCTACATTACACAACGTCACACCAATCGCTCGATCACGCTGAAGCCTCCTTAAACATCAACACCATTTATACTCAAACGACAACGTCCCATAATACATTCCCATTGTTCATACGCCTCCCGTCACCCAGGAGCGACACACACCGATCCTCACCTGCACACGTTTTATTAATATTCTTCTCCACCGCTTAAGCATGATCCTCAGGAAGAAGAACGGCCGTTTCTCAGGGTTTCTGCTGTCAAGCGAAGACGGGAACGGAGTGAAAAGAGATGCAGAGAGCACTTGTAGTTGAAGAAGGTCTTTCAGCCTCGCCGCTATAGATTGCTGCTGAAGAGGAATCGCATGTGCATGAAGAGAGAGAGATAGCGAGAGAGAGAAGGAGCTGCGCTACAGGTGTGTACAGGTAACATCTCAGCAGTGTGACCTGCAGGTGTTCTGTACCGTAATGAGATTATTTCCGAAGCGCTTTCCATTAAGCGGCGTGGATCTCAGCTCACGGAGTGTTTATGACTATTACTGTAAACCTCCAGTTTCTCATGGTAAGCCAGTGCGCTAGCTGGAGGAAATATATATATATATATATATATATATATATATATATATATATATATATATAAAAGTCAGCTTTTGGCTCAGACAAGGCCAGGATAAACCAGCCCCTGTCATAAAGTGCACAAATTTAAGAACACACTCTCTTAAAGAGAGAGGCGTAAAGTGACAAATGGGCCGTTGGGACTGGAGATCCACGTCTCTCTCGATAATGGCAGGGCTGAGGCACTCCGCAGGTCTTAATGGACCATTAAAGTCCCACGGTTGACTCTGCGAATCTTAGCGCGATGCCTCCGGGGCTCAGCGGGGAGCTCTGCGAGTGGCAGGAGCCGGACTTAAAGCATCCCTTATAGTGCAGGATGAGAGAGTAGAACGATCTGAAATCCAGGCCTGGGGTTTTGTCAGCTATCTGGACAACAGCAGAGGTGTTTCTTCTTTCCTTTAAGGTTCGGTTACAGTGCGAGACGGTATAGTAGAAACGAAACCCGCACTTGGAGGCGGATCAAGAAATTTCATTCCCTTCGTCGGATTCAGTCCCGAACTAGAATCCCCAAGCTGCACTGTTTAGTATAATCCGAGCTGTTTCAGTTGGAAAGAGAGGGATTTCTGGCTCCTCCCTTCGTTCCTGACCCCGTCCGCTGATGGAAACATTTCAAACGGCAGACAGTTTTCTGCTCGGATCCGATTTACAGATGGTGACCGGCGTGATGCGCATCCCTGTGTTACTATAGAAACCATACCATATTAGAACAAGCACATTAATAGCTGCTGCAGAAAATGAATCAATTTAACACCTGACGACCAATCACAATCCAGAACTCCAGCAGCGCTGTGGGATCAACGAGAAACGATAAACGCGCCTGGATGAGCAGTCTAATATGAGCAGTCTGTAAAGTCCTGAAGAGGTTAATAACGCTAATAATAATAATAATAATAATAATAATAACCCATAATAAATAAATAGATAGATAGATAGATAAATATATAAATAATAATAATAATAAATAATAATCCATCCATCTATCCCATAGGAGACTGTTTATTTATTTATTTTTTATTTTTATCCTGAGCAGAAGACTAACAGGGTGAATTCTCGCCACCGCTTAACATCCTGACGTGTTTTAAGAGGATCTGTGCCACATGAGCTGTTCTATTTTTAGTCCATTACGTTTTTAATGGGCAAATTTTTAATAATCCCGTATTTCTATACGCGTATCTCGCTTCGGCTGGATCGCAGCCAAAATTGACTCGTCGAGGGATTTGCTTTATATAATCCTTAGGAGAGGCGAAATCAATTTCAGCAATAATAACGGCTTGGTCGTTCGAGCGCACCGCCGATGCCTGGCTCCAATGAAAAAAATAATAATAATGATTAAAATAATGCTGGAATGAATTAATAAATGCTTACATTGCACTTACACTTTCTGATGTTACTATTGGTTACTGCACGTGTACCGTATACATATTCATATTCACATTATATATAAAAAATAATAATAATAATACAGCTACTCTGTAAGAGTACTATAAACATCGTCTATAAACTATAAACTATAAACATCGTCCCTTTAAAGTCCGGAAGGTTCTCCGTAAGCGCAACACTCATACGTGAGAAAATCGACACGTCTCAGGGGTTAAGTTCTGATTTATGACGTGCGCCACGTTAAGCACTTTTAAGATACGGTCGAGCGATCGTCCCTGGCCCGTCCCGTATTAATGACGGTTAGTCGATGGCGACGGAGCACCGTCGAACCTGCTTTTTCTGAATCGGGTCAATAATAAAGACGCCCGATGAAGAGAACCTGCGCTCGCGAAACTCAATCTAAGTATTTGCGAGGACTGTAATGTCATTTGCAAGGATTCATCCATATTGATGATGACTCAAGTCGACTGCAAATGTCAGGCTGAGACTAATCCGGCCTCGCTGTGGAAGTGCTCGTGACAGACGGATATAGAAGCTAATGAGGTGCAGTCAGAGTCTAACCCCTGACCTTTCACCCTGCCTTCATCAAACCCTGCCTTCTGGATTGTGATTGGTCGTCAATAATAATAATAATAATAATAATAATAATAATAATTCCTTACATTTATATAGTACTTTTCTAGACACTCAAAGCGCTGTATGAGGTTGGGGGGGTGGGGGGGGTGTCATCAACCACCACGTGGATGATACGACAGCAGCCATATTGCGCCAGAACCCCCACCACACACCAGTGATGAAGCCAATTCAGAGATGGAGATTATCAGGGGGTCAGTGGCGGATTTTAATGACCACAGAGAGTCAAGACCTCGGTTTAACATCTCATCTGGAGCATTAGGACCCACACAGACCACAGCTTGAGCGCCACCTGCTGGCCTCACTAACACCACTTCCAGCAGAACCTTAGTTTTCCCCAGGGAAACCAGGCGAGAACTGCAGGGAGACATGGCGCTGTGATTAACGCGCTCGTGTTCCCATAGTGACGGCTTATTCACGAACATGTGTACGCCGGACATGTTTACGCGCCACATAATTGGATCGGTGCGTATTTGTCGACGTTGTGTATATAAAGAGACGTGTTTCATATTTACGGAAGGAGTCTCCAGATATCTTCAGGACGGAGAAGTTCTTCTTCACGGTTTCTCGGTTGTTTATTTTTGTCTTATTAAGTTGAAGAGAGGGAATAAAGACAGGCTGGTGAGGGAGCGAGCTGGAAGCAGGAAGTAAGGAACAGTGTACCGTACAGCAGAGTTACTCGTGTTTATTACGTTTAAGCTTCTGAGCTCACTGCCGCTTCACTTCCATCAGGGTGGACCTGTCAGATCACGTACAGGGTTCAAGACGTGAGGCAGGTACGACGCACACTGTTAAGGTCAGCGTGACCTGCTTCATAAACAACATGTCATGTCTTCTCAGCAGCGTTTATCTGAGACGGGATTCAAGGAGATATAAAAGTGTGTGTCTGGGCATCTGTGAGGTCTTCTACGGGTATTACAAGATAACGTTTTTATAGATAATGGAGCTAATGCTAATGGCACTGATGGACTCCTGGAATCTCTAACATATCGCCAGACTAAAGTACGGACCGATTACTCTCCGTTTACTAAAGACGTTGACCTGTCCCTGTCTAAAATCGGAACAGCTCTTAATAAGGAGAGGAATCAAGCGTAACCGAGACACGCCCCTATTTTAGACAAACTCCGCCCCTGCGTGCGTAACGCTCACGTAAGTCCTGAGCAGCGCTGCTTAACTCTGGAGTTCTGAATTTTGGCATGAAATTCTACTCTGAATACAGCTGGTGGTTTGGCAGGTCTATTAGCCCATCACGCCTTCTTTCCATTGACAGCTAATTACGACTACGCGTCAGTCGCTTTACAGCAGAGTGACAGCCTCGGCGCTAACATGCTAATTGTTTCTGAAATGCCGCTAAAGGCGCCTAACGGAGGACGTGCGCAGATCCATTCCGACGAAGGCCGGAAAGCCCGTTCCTGTCAGACCTTAACGTTCTCCTTCAGTTTGAGCGCGGCGAACGATCATTACGGATGAGAAAAATAGAAAGTGACAAGCGATAACTAGTTGCCGGGTCGTCTGGAAGAGCCGTAAATTCTGACTGGGAAAACAGGAAACTGAGGAAAACAACGCATCCAGGTGAACTTTCTTCTGGCGAGACAGGGCTGATATTAGCATACATGCCACAGAGCGGGCTGGAAGGTGTTGTTTAAAGGGTCACATTTGCATTTCAATCACCTCCCTGAGCTCGTCCTCAGACGATAAAGATGTTAGCATCAGGAGGAATTGTGCCTTAGCGAAACGATGTTTATATACTATATATTTGGATGAGGTAGGCAGGGTCAACAGTGCGTCCATATTGTGAGGCTGCTACCCCTTCGGCAGTGTGTAGCGCAGTAGTACATCACGCTGAGGCGTCTTTGATCGGGTTCGTCGCTAAAAGCAGCACTGCTAACATGCTAGCCATAACACTTGTTGTGCCTTTAGGCTTAAATCCATGAGAAATACTGACCCTGGTTGTTTTTTGTTTATTCTAACCCCCCATTCATCACTGTACTGTCTGAAAAAAACCTGCAGTATTCCTGCGGTTGTGTAACGTTACACGGTTTACTAGCATAAGGGTCAGAGCTATGCTAAAGTTTTCTCCCTCTGTCTCTCTCTCTGTCTCGCTCTCTCTTTCTCACTCACACACACACACACACACACACACACACACACACACACACAGCATCTGAGTTGTTCTATCCCCTGAGGCAGGCTGATAAGCGCAGGATGACAGCCGTCAGGAGGAAATATGTCACGTTAACTACAAGAAGGTCTATTTAGCTCAGCGGCTAATGCTGTACTCAATGTGCTTACCACACACACACACACACACACACACACACACACGCACACACACACACACGCACACACATCAATCCATAAGTAATCAGTAATGCCTTTCCTCTGATTTAATGTGAATCTGTGCTAATTGTAACATCATTGCTGGGCAACCTATATATATGTATATATGTATATCTATATATATTAGTTTCCCTTCACTGGAACTGAGAGACATCGAGCACTGTTCCAGCGAGACACACAGAGCACAAACATGCGCGCTCCATGAAGACGTGGTGTGTGAAGGTTGGAAGAAGGTAGAAGAACTCGAGTTCCTGCACAGAGCCCTGACCTCAACCCCACTGACTTGTCACCTTTGGGATGAACTGGAACTGGAGTCTCCTTACATCAACATCAGCGACTGACCTCAACCTCACTAACGCTCTTGTAGCTGAATGAACACAAATCCCCACGGCCACGCCCCAAAATCCCCCAAATCACACTCAATAATCCCCACGGCCACGCCCCAAAATCCCCAAAATCACACTCACTAATCCCCTCAGCCACGCCCCAAAATCCCCAAAATCACACTCACTAATCCCCTCAGCCACGCCCCAAAATCCCCAAAATCACACTCACTAATCCCCACAGCCACGCCCCAAAATCCCCAAAATCACACTCCTTAATCCCCTCAGCCACGCCCCAAAATCCCCAAAATCACACTCACTAATCCCCTCAGCCACACCCCAAAATCCCCAAAATCACACTCACTAATCCCCACAGCCACGCCCCAAAATCCCCCAACTCACACTACTAATCCCCACAGCCACGCCCCAAAATCCCCCAACTCACACTCACTAATCCCCATGGCCACACCCCACAATCCCCAAATCACACTCACTAATCCCCACAGCCACGCCCCAAAATCCCCAAAATCACTCTCACTAATCCCCACGACCATGCCCCAAAATCCCCAAATCACACTCACTAATCCCCACGGCCACGCCCCAAAATCAGACTCACTAATCCCCATGGCCACGCCCCAAAATCCACAAAATCACACTCACTAATCCCCACGGCCACATCCCATTATCTAGTGGAAAGCCTTCCCAGATGCTTGTACACACACACACACACGCACGCACGCACATACACACATACACGCACACACCCACACGCACGCACCCACACACACACACACACACACACACACACACACACACACACAGAAGGTTCAGAAGATGAAACACTCACTTGAACCTGTTTTATGTCAACTCCATTAGTTGTTCAGAAAGGTTCCGGAGCAGAATTGTAGGGCGCGACCTTCATCCCAGAATTCCTCTGGGTTCTCGGGAAAACGTTTATTATAACCAATTTAAAGCCTGGGTCTTTTAATAGGACTCAGCTGTTCTGACAGAACGGGCAGTGTGTGTGGTGCGTGTGGGCGCGTGCGTGTGTGTGCGTGTGTACAAGCAGGAGTAGGAGGTGTAGGCTGTGGAGGTCAGTGGATGGTTTGAACACACCTATACAGTATTTTGTCTGTGAACGGATATTCCTGGGTTCTCTCTGCACAGTGGAATGTAAATGATCAGCACGCATTACAAACCCATCGTTAGAGTCTCAAGAGGCAGTTTGATCAACTTTTAAAACGCCGTTTAATCCGTTTACGCGAAGCGTTTCCACGTGCACGTGCTGTTGCTATAGAAACGCATAATAACGAGCGCGTTATACTGTCAGAGCTGCTGTTAATTCTAGAGAAGGGATCAACACCTTCACCGTATTTACAATTTACAGGACTACAGATCATCTAGATCGTCGTTATAACGAGCGGTACTGAGACGGCCGCGTCGCCATGACGTCACACCAGGCGCGTGTCGCCGTGCTCGCGTGAAGCTGGTTGTTCCGTCCTCGCCACGTCGCTCGCGGTTTATTCACGTTCCTTTCCTCCTCTTCACGCTGTGGATTTCAATTATTCAAATCGAGTTTCCTCGCTCTTCTCTTAACGCTTAGATCTGCTGCGTACTGCAAAGAGGTTAGTTGAATTTCACGGACCTTTGTTATCAGAATGAAAATCAAATACATGTATATTTATATATATTTTTATATATATTTATATATATTCGTATATTTTCCCCTGGGTTTTTTTTTTCTCCAATTTTCCTGTTAGGCCAAGCAGGTAAGTCTGATCAGTGCCACAATCAGAACAGGTAATTAGGTCATTTTCCTGCGATCCCGTCGATGTGGAAATTGCAATTATGAAAAGCAGAATAAAGAGAGAGAGAGAGAGAGAGAGAGAGAGAGAGAGAGAGGTCGTTTTCACAGGTCTCTCCTGGTGCAGAATTACATATTTATGCAAATTGCGTTTCATTTCCATTTATTCATTTTCGCAGATGCTTTCATCCAAACAGATTTAATCCCAGTGTGAGTAGTTGAGTTTCGCGTCTTCACCCTTTGCTATTACACTTATGTTTTTTGGAGGCTTTTTTTCCCTCCCCTTTTATACGTCGAGTGCACTCAGTCCCCGCCTTCCAGGTCACTGATTATATAACGTGCTTGTAAATGTCAGCTGGTTTATTTCTTACGAGCAGTTTTAAAGCGGTTTCTCTCGATCCCGAACAATATTTACGGGAATTTCGACCGATCGTCATTCTCACCGTTTCCCGTGTGAATTCTAATCGACCGATTTGCCAGTGTGCCAGTGTTAGAAGAGAATTCCTCTTTTAAAATGACTGCGACGTCGTGAGAGAGCGTTTCTGTGTAGAATAAATGCCACCGCGGAGGTGAGAACACAGATCCGGAACTTCCCGATCCGTCCTACTTCTGGTTCACACGCGGCCGCTGAGGACGGTCCCACATGGTGTAGACTAAAGATTATTGAGATTACTGATGATGGTACCATTTAAAAATCATAAACATGGATCTCAACTCAACACAAAACAGTTATGCTATAATATCTTTAGGATGTACTATTAGCACATTTATAGAAGGGGTGTATTTATTTATAAGCGGAGAGGAGTCAGGTTCCTCTCGAGGTTTCTTCCTCATAATCGTCTCAGGGAGGTCTTCGGGATAAATTCATCCATTGAAACTCTATATCCTGGACGTATTTATTCCTGTATAACTGTTGAAAAGCACTAGACGAATAAAGCTGAATTGATTTGAATTGAGCGTCATCTCACAATCTCCACTAATTGATTTGGAAATGTGTTAAATGACGTTACGCTAATCGATCGATTTAAAAACCTCGGAAAGGCGCGTGAGCAGGTCGAGGAATTTCACAGGTTTTTGCTTGAAATAATTATAATAAACGTTTACAGATGTTCTATAGCTGCGTTGTTAATTAGCTGAATTAGCGATGACGGGTATAAAGTAAAAATCTGAACGCTCAGCTGGAACGTCTAGTGTGTGTGTCTAGTGTGTGTGTGTGTGTGTGTGTGTGTGTGTAGCCACCTGCAGTACTAGTCAGCAACTGTGCACGAATATATGCCTGTTTTTTTGCTCTTCTGCTTCAGTAAACTCTTATTTCAGACCGCAAAGCGAACACGTTTCGATTCTCCACGCGTTCGAGGCGTAGGCGCGCGACTCAAATGGAAAAATGTACGAAAGTTAAAAATGTAGAACCGTGTTACACAAATTGTTGACAGGGAGCCAATTATTTCCGAAAGATGCTAATCTCGTATGCTAGCCGTGTGTGTGTGTGTGTGTGTATTTGCTAATTCTATGCTGAAAAACTCCACCCTGTTACTCACTTAGAACGAAAAGAGGATCGAAACCATTTTAAAACGTGCCACGGGTTTGAAGAAGTGGTTGTGTAGTAATATTTGTACCCTAACCCCAATTCCAAAGGACAGCGGTTGTGCTGCTGGGATGTCAATAAGAGTTTCAAATAGAGTTTTGGAAGTTCTTAAGCAGAACCCTTGACCTCTCACTCTAAAGCGTACTTTTTAAAACAAAAAAAAAAAATGTAAATAATGGAAATACAAGAGACCTTTCCCTTTCAGGACTAATTGTGCGAGGAAAGAAACAGGAAAGTAATTGGACATGACACAGTGATAGCGCAGCACTTTTAGCTCTGCTTAATTGATCGTTTGGCGCGTTGGTGGAGGTGGTGGAGGTGATGGAGGTGAGCACAATTGGTTTCTGCTCTCACAGTAAGCTCACTTTAATGTGTTTGAGATTTGGCCTGTGTGGAAATCCCTCATGGCGAGCGGATAGAATAAAAGCATCTGCCTGTGTGAGGAAAAACACCTGATTTATTTCTTTCTTTTCTTTTTTTTTTTCACTTGCATTTGCAAATGGACATTTCCTACCGGAGGACATTAAATCGTCTGAAGTGTTACAGGAGAAGAACTAAAGAATATTTCTGCATCCTGTAAACAGAATACAGCGCCAGACCTGCCAAGCCCTGACGCCAAGCCACACTGACCTGTCAGTCATCCCAGATCTGTGTGCTGATTGGCTCCTACACAACACGTCTAAAGGTTTACTGCTTTGAATCAGTTATAAGACAAGCTGAGGTTATGTTGTTAAATACTGCATGGATTTTTGCCTCATGATGCCCGAGGTGTCATCCGGCTGCAGCGAGCGATCGCACCGACGCCCGTAAGCGCCTCAGATCAGTAAATAAGCCAAACGATTCGATCATCCATCTCGACAAGCGCTCGCTCGGCTCCCCGAGCCGCCATTAATGCAGATGCATTCATGATATGCGTGCGGCTGATGGCAGCAATAACCGATGGCAGCAGGGGGTCAGGAGGATGCGGTGTGTCAGTGTACCCGGCACATCATTACTCGCCCTCCACGTGCCCATCACCAGCCGGATTCTGTAATAGAACGCTGTCAATCTTCCTCCACGCCTCCGCCTTCGTACTCATCGTGTTATTTAGGGGTGTAACGCAAATGATGTGTCGAGCAGGCGCTCGCTTTCGGCCACGGCTGGTTTCGTGTTTTCACCGATCGGGATCGAATTCGCTCCGAAATGAACTGTTTATACGGATTTATATATCCAACTTAACACGTGGAGGAATCGTGGTGCCGAGCATTTCAAGGACGCTTGTCGAAATGAACAGATAACGAACGTACTATCCATCGTTGTAGTGTCTACGAACGTGACCGAGGTTAAAGGTCATTGTCTGGGAATAACTTTGAATAAGTTGTTTTTAACCCTGTACGTGTGTACGAAGGATTTTGTAGAAGGAAAAATGTGCAGCGATCTTTCCAGACGCGCCCGGCTGAAGATGACGGATCCAGACTAAAATCCCAGGCGCACTCCTGTCTGGTTAGGACTCGAGGAAGGTATTTACAATGGTGCACATTTGTCACACTGCAGCTGTAGAAAGAAAGAGAGAGCGGCGACGAGGAAAAGAGGTGTGCTGATAAAAGAAAGAGAAATAAGAGAAATTCATTTTAATCAGTATTTTTAACAGTGAGGTGTGATCATGCACCGTGACTAACTATGACACCGTAACAACTCGAAACCACGCAATTCGCTTCAAGGGCTTGATTGCATAATAGGACCGCATGTTGGAATTTATCATCAATGGCAGCCTAATTAAAATGGGCATAGCAAAGCCGCACGCAAAGCTGAGCTAAACTATTAATCACCAGGAGCATCCCGAGTGCAGAGCCCACATGCATTAGAGAATTGTTCTGAAACACAATAGCTAAACAGGAAAGAAAGACTCAGAAGGTTAAGTCTATAAATTACTCTCGCGTGCGAGTGTGTATGATGGGTTCCCCGAGCCAGGTATCCGGGACGGGCATGCGGCCCAACACGCCAGGTCTACCGCTCTCAGCTGTATGTTTTTTCTCATGCGTCCTTCTCTAAGTGCTCTCCGGTTCCTGAAGTCAAAGCCACGGTTGATTAATAGAGAAGGTTCCTGTGTTCTGGGAGATAAGTCCATGCATAAACATTTGGGCAGCCCCTAGTGGCGTGATGGAGTAGGAAGAGAAACCTATACTAGGGAACCAGACCAGGGGGAAGCGGATGAAGAATTGCACGCTGGGTGAGATGGAGCTCCTCCAGGCACGGGAGAACGCAAAAAGGTCCAGCTATAGAGGGAGCTAGAAGATGGAAGAATGTAATTTTGTGTAAACTCATTTTCAATTGCTGCTCTAATGGCATTTTTCCTGCATGCCTTTAATGTCACTGTGCCTTTAGAGGCCATTATACCACGGTGCTGCAGAATGCTGGATTCTGATTGGTCAGAAGGTCGTTCATGTTCTATAACAGCAGCTCTGGCAGTAGTGTGGCTACAAATCCCACGTTTGTATTCATGCATGTCATGGAGTTCCCCTCGTGCTAGTGCCTGAGACCCATGAGGTGTTTGCAATTGTTTGATATCCACGAGAGCATGGTATTTCTGTGAATTTTTGTAAAGAAAAGATCAAAAGATTTAAACAATAAAGATCATTTTTCACAGCCTTCACAGCTCACATTTACAGCGACCCATTTCGTTTAGTTGATTTCACGGCAGTTAAAACTGATTGTAATACCTCTGTGTCCAGAGTAAAATTCCACATGCTCTCGGCTGTACTACATCATCCATTCGGGCCAAATCAGAACCGAAAATGAACTTGACCGGACTCCAAATTAAAAAGGGAGAAATTGATCGAAGCCTTTACCGTTAATCAAACTCTACGATGAATCCGACACGCCAACAAAAAAAAAAAAAAATGACCACCACTTCAGATGAAGGAGCAAAACGTCAACGTTAAAACAAGAATCTATAAATAGTGCTTTCACGATAGTATTTTCCCCCGCACTCACTCTCCCACGGAGAGGAGAGATGCCGGAGAGATTGTAAGATGGGGTCGTGTGCACCTGATGTGCCTAACTGAAGGTCACGAGGAAAGTCTGAAAAGGTTCCGTCTCTGTTTTTCACTTGTCTCACCTTGACTCTCTGTGCATCACCACTTAAAATAATACACAAAGGCTCACTGGTGCAGTCACAGATCCTCCACCCACACCACCACTACCACTAAAGAGCTGTTTCCGTGATTCACGTGCTGGCTCACAACCCTCGTTTAATTATAACAATTACAGTAACGGTGCACCGATTCACCTGCAGAAGAAGAATCTGACACGTTCGTCGGATATAAGACCGCATTCCTGTTCTAATCCCTTTGAGATAATAAACCTGTGTTTACACACATCCCGACATCCTGCATCAGCGATATTCAACTCAAATTCGGAAAGCATCAAATTCCCCCGCGTCCTTAATTAAGGTCTGGATAAGCTTAAGACTTGACTTCGTGACTGAGTGCAGACGCGGTTAAATTCTTAAACACTGGTCATTTGTTTATTGCCGTAAATAAGACAAAGTGACTTGGCTTCGGTCCGGATACACATCTGAAACCACATCAGTCTGTCAGGTGATGATCAACTTATAGACTACTGGTCTTCTGTTGTCATATCAGAGCAGTGTAGCAGTGTAGCCACACACACACACACACACACATACACACAGAAACTGTTTGTCTCAGTGCATTTTCCTTCACCTGGGCTTCTATCCGTGTTCCATGCTCAGCTTAGCTCACATCGCTGAGGGCAAAGTCAACCTTCTAAAGCTGCTAACACCCACCACTATACATTGTTTTCATACACAGCTAGTCAGAGGTCAACCCCGCTGAGGCTGTAGAACACATTGCAGGATCTTGACTGGACCCAGTACTACCCCCTGAGGCACCCCTAACCACTGCAAACAGGCTAAGCTGAAGTTCCTGTGCCAAGATTTTTGTTTTTCCAGAAGTGAGAGCACTTCTGCACCAACTGTGGATTCGGATGAAGACTGCACGGTGCGTGTAGTGATAATATTGTCCGAGTTCGTATTGTGCAATATTATCATTTCAAACTTGTGCATTTTATTATTACTATAGGCACGAGTGAGTGGTGACGCTGTATTAATATGCTGTTGTATTTTCTGTACTTCCTGACCCTGACTTTAGTCTGTTCATGGGTGTGATTTCACCGTCTGCTGGTTTTCCAGAACGAAATGCCCGCTTCCCAGTGCAGGTCCACTTCACTTGCCATCTTTAATAACTGACCTTCTTTCATGACTCTATATAAAACTTTATCGCGAGTACTGAACGGGTCATCAAAGCAACCTGGTAGACCATCTGGTCTTTTCCCGTGCTATTATTTCATGCATTCCCAACCTCAGTTGCCAGGTCACTGTATTTCTGACTAGAACATCTCTAACCAAGACAACCAAGAATAAACGCTACCTCGTTAAGTGGTTTTGGAGGGGGGGGGGGGGGGGGGGAGAAAAAGAAGAGTGTCACAGAACCTGAAATACTTGGGAAAGTATCTCTGGAAGCAATGTTATGGTGTAGTGGGAATAGCCATTAGCCAATGCAGGATATCATCATTAATAGCTGACCTTCTTCTAAGACTTTTTAAAAAGATTTTATTGCTAATGCTGAATTGGCCACAAAAGCAACTTGTCAGACCGTCCAGTTCCAACGTCGTATCATCACTTGCCTCGTCAAGTGATGATATTCATGAGTTTTGTCTATAAACCAGTGCCCCATAGCCCGAATGACTTGGGAATAGATCTCCAGAAGCAGGTTTATGCTGTAATGGGATTAGAAATAGATAGATTCCATTTTACATTACAGGAGTGGATGAGAATACCTTTTCCCTCCCATAATTTGTTGTGGTTTCTGCAGGCACCCCACGAAATCCGCCAAATTACATGTGCACAATCCGAGTGTGGAACAGGATTAGCGTGGCGTATCAGTCATCGCAGGATCCTCTCAGCGTATAATACAATACTGGCCATGGCCACATGCAATCCACCGCCAACAATTCCTTCAGAGCTGCCAAGTGAAAGTGTGCTCCACCTCGCTGCAGAACACACTGCAAATACTTCCTTACACAGCTTCTAGGAACGCCACGTTCCGTGCAGCCGATGTTTTGTCAGCGATACGTTTGAAACAAATGGCCTCCTACATGGTCGTCTTCCTTCAATGTCCAAGTGGAACATTTGTGCCGAGAGGTAGCTACTGTTATCGAAATGGTTCACTACGTGAAAGGTCCAGGATGAACCCGGGGTTCATCAACTGGCAGATGTGGACCAGATCAAAAACAAGCGAGGTCAGTTTTCTAAGCGTGAACCAGCTTCTGTAGCAGATCCTCTGTTTTAGATTTTCCATATGAAGGCAGCTCATCAGACCAGTGACTAGCAACAGAGAAAGTGACAGAAATCAACAAACTGTTTTGGTTTTTTTTAATTATTAATTTTTTTTTAATAGAATATTGTTGTTTTTTTCTTTTTAAATTGGCAAAGAGGTGTGTGTTTAATCTCAAAAACATGTCTTATTCGTTCGAAGTAGACGTGTGCGTTCAAGGGCAGGCTGTTTTTGCTGTTATTCAGGCATTCAGATATGAAGTTCGCCAGGTTCGTTAAAGTCCTTGGTGCTGGGTGAAGTGACACTGTGAAGCACCACTAAGAAAAAAACCCTCACTTCAAATAACGTTTATTCAGCAATGGACTAATAATTTACGCTCACGTGTTAAAAGCTAACCGCAGTCGCAAACCTAAAGCTTTCTTAGCAGCTTTCTTTTCATATCATCCAAAGATCCAACGAGGCTTGTGTAATTTAAAAACTTGCGCCAAATTCCAAGTTATAATAAAAGCAGCCGTGATAACTTGGGGAAATAAATGAATACGAAAGGGAGTGTGATAGGAAGAGGGCAAAGACAGATTAAGGAGTCTAAGGAGGCACAAAGGAGCCTGTTTTTGATGCATGGCTAAGTTTAGGAGCTTGACACACACTGGATAAGTGCTCGTTTAGCAGCCATTACCGTTGCGAGTCCTTGCTTTGGGGGGGTGCAGTCATTAAGTGTGTGGTGCAGACTCCCAGGTGCCAACTTCATAATGGCACCGATGAGCAGAGCTGGATCCGAGAACCCGCCGCCGCTCTCTCGAAAGGCCAAACGTCCTGACTCTTTAATTACACGCGCACGCACACACTCGCGTTAACCTCTTCTTATCCCACTGCGCACGCTTACTCACCACACACAGCTTATATCTTATCCCTGTGTACATGCAGTATACAAGAAATGCAGCAAGAATTTCAGAAAGAGCTCAACGCGAGCACTAAACACGTCTCAGTCCTGGCCTTTTCTGACCCGCCGCTGGTGAATAAAGTGCTGATGGAAAAACAAGGCAGGCTGTGTTCCAATCTTATTATTGCGGCCGTGTTTAAGCGTGACTGATGTTTCAATGACTCCAAGTGACCAAAAATGAGAAAGAACCACTGAAAGTTCTTTAAGATTTTACAAAAAAAGCGTTCATTTACAAAAAAAAAAAAAAAAAAGGTCACTCTGCTCTGATTCGCTAATTCAGCAGGCGCAACTCGGATTTGATTCCATTCCACCCCGAAGGCGTTTTCTGCTTGGAATAACCCAAATAGGCTTTTCTGCCGTTGTGAGCAACGTGGGCTCCGTCCAAAAGGTTTCGAAAACACAACACCCGGCTGGCAGGCAGGTTTATCAAACCTACGGCGAATTCAAACGTATCCAGCTTTGATGTCTGCTTCGAGGTGATCAGAAACCTCGCGCCGTCGTAAAAGCGCCGGGACTGTTCTTCAGGATAACTCGGCTCTGTCAGGATTTGTCTGGATTAGCTCAGAAGAAACAGGACGTGAAAAACGTATTTGCTCAAAAACTAGCCGATTTATTTATTTATTTATAAACGAGGTGTTTTTTTTCATTTGCATTATCTATAACTGATTAGCATTACTGCTGTAGAACTTCGTCCGTCTGTACAGCGTAAGCGACCACGTGCGTGCATACAGTCAGCTCTGAAAGTATCGGAACGGCAAGTGTAACGGGTACGGAAAACACTCCTTGGATTTGATGTGTAGAATTACACAAAAAGGATGTGTACCTGGTGTGACTGTCTGTTTGTGTGAGTGCTTTTCCTTTTTAATCATCGTGATGTCATTGATTTGTGTAATTTCCTGTTTTGGCTCCTCCTCTTCCCTTTTGCGTTATGGATGAACGGGAGATGTAGGATTTCATTCAGCTCTGTTTAATGTAATTTCATCTTTATTTAAATCATCATTTATATACTTGTTTACTCATTTTAATTTGTATGTACATTGCTATTTTATTTATCTGCGTGATTATTTTTGTTGTTTTACCCTTTTTTTGAGTGATTTTTTGTGTTTTGTGTCAACATGTGCTCCCCCGTTTTGTGTTATGGATGAATGGGAGAGAGAGAGGAGAGGGAGAGAATAAACAAAGAAGTTGACCCAGTTGCCATCCGCCTGTTTCTTTCTGGATTAAATAAAAACACAACGCAGACTACAACCAGTTACATAAGGTCGGATCTTCGTTTTCGCTGCAAGGACGTCTGGGTTTGAGATGAAAAGACGGATACGAGACGACAGATCAGCTTCCATTTCCTAATATTTACATCTAGACGTGTTAAACAACTATAAGCACTTTCTCTATATAAATCACGTGTCACTATAGGAATCGTGAGTTTGAATCGAATTGGTCCGACACGTGATCACCTTTACGCATTCCTTCTTTTGTCGGTTTTTACAGCCGTGATCTGTGCAGAAAGCCTAGATAGGTACTTGGAAAGTGAATAAAAATGATCGTGTAGGTAGTGGGAGTGAATATTAAGCTGCCTAACCAAGACGGCATCCCAATGGGTTTGTCCCATGGTGTGAGAAAGAGAGCGAGGGATTTGCAGTACAATACTGTATTACCTGCGCTAATCGCTAAGCTCTGGTGGCACAAACACATTAATAAGGTAAAAGGGAACGGGAAATAGCTCCGTAACATGCCCAACTCTATTATAACCACTGTAAAGCCAGTGTTAATTAGTATACAGAATCCCGAGGAAAAGAAGAAGAAGAAGAAAAAAAAGAAGAACGTTCCCGCTACAACTACAACCGTGAGCGACTTTCCTCGAGCTGGAGTTAATCATTCCGAAATAATTAAATTCAATAAACCAGAACTGATTAAATTAAAAAAAAAAAAGAAAGAAAGAAACCCAGTAAATAGGCTGGGAAAGATCTCCTTTTTCTTTCAGAGCCAAACGACGAACAAAAGAGTGGAACTGATGGAACAATATGAAAGGCCCCGAACTGTGCCCCTGAGGAACCCCCAGCTATTTCTTCATCATAAAGATGTTGTGACCTGCGATAAATTACCTCCACAGAGCACACGAGTCAATAACCACTAGACTGTGCAGACTGAGAGAGAGAGAGAGAGAGAGAGAGAGAGAGATGGAGCAGGTGAGGAACTTCGACCAAAAGCAGATTCAGTCCTCGTTTGAGACCAAGCCCAGATACGCCGCCTGAGATTAATAATCCAGATAAACACCTGATACGCTTCTCTAAAGCAAGCCACCATTTTACACTGAATTTGAATGTGATTAGTGATGCAGTGCTGCTCCCGGGTTTGGATCCGCAAGTACATTTGTGTGAGGAAGGACTGGAATTCTCTAATTTGTCTCATTTGCCCACTTCTGGCTTAGAGAAAGAGATGGGGGGAGGGGGTGCATGAGAGAGACAGAGAGAGAGAGATACTGTTTATATACAGTATCTCACAAAAGTGAGTACACCCCTCACATTTGTGTAAATATTTGATGATATCTTTTCATGTGACAACACTGAAGAAATGACACTGTGCTACAATGTAAAGTAGTGAGTGTACAGCTTGTGTAACAGTGTAAATTTGCTGTCCCCTCAAAATAACTCAACACACAGCCATTAATGTCTAAACCGCTGGCAACAAAAGTGAGTACACCCCTAAGTCAAAATGTCCAGATTGGGTCCAAAGTGTCAATATTTTGTGTGGCCACCATTATTTTCCAGCACTGCCTTAACCCTCTTGGGCATGGAGTTCACCAGAGCTTCACAGGTTCCACTGGAGTCCTCTTCCACTCCTCCATGACCACATCACGGAGCTGGTGGATGTTCGAGGCCTTGTGCTCCTCCACCTTCCGTTTGAGGATGCCCCACAGATGCTCAATAGGGTTTAGGTCTGGAGACATGCTTGGCCAGTCCATCACCTTCACCCTCAGCTTCTTCAGCAAGGCAGTGGTCGTCTTGGAGGTGTGTTTGGGGTCGTTATCATGCTGGAATACTGCATACTGATCATGCTCTGCTTCAGTATGTCACAGTACATGTTGGCATTCATGGTTCCCTCAGTGAACTGTAGCTCCCCAGTGCCGGCAGCACTCATGCAGCCCCAGACCATGACACTCCCACCACCATGCTTGACTGTAGGCAAGACACACTTGTCTTTGTACTCCTCACCTGGTTGCCGCCACACACGCTTGACACCATCTGATCCAAATAAGTTTATCTTGGTCTCATCAGACCATAGGACAAGGTACCAGTAATACATTGCCTTAGTCTGCTTGTTTTCAGCAAACGGTTTGTGGGCTTTCTTGTGCATCATCTTTAGAAGAGGCTTCCTTCTGGGACGATGCAGACCAGTTTGATGCAGTGTGCGGCGTATGGTCTGAGCACTGACAGGCTGACCCCCCCACCCCTTCAACCTCTGCAGCAATGCTGGCAGCACTCATACGTCTATTTCCCAAAGACAACCTCCGGATATGACGCTGAGCACGTGCACTCAACTTCTTTGGTGGACCATGGCGAGGCCTGTTCTGAGTGGAACCTGTCCTGTTAAACCGCTGTATGGTCTTGGCCACCGTGCTGCAGCTCAGTGTCAGGGTCTTGGCAGTCTTCTTATAGCCTAGGCCATCTTTATGTAGAGCAACAATTCTTTTTTCAGATCCTCAGAGAGTTCTTTACCATGAGGTGCCATGTTGAACTTCCAGTGACCAGTATGAGGGAGTGTGAGAGCGATGACACCAAATTTAACACACCTCCTCCCCATTCACACCTGAGACCTTGTAACACTAACAAGTCACATGACACCGGGGAGGGAAAATGGCTAACTGGGCCCAATTTGGACATTTTCACTTAGGGGTGTACTCACTTTTGTTGGCAGCGGTTTAGACATTAATGGCTGTGTGTTGAGTTATTTTGAGGGGACGGCAAATTTACACTGTTACACAAGCTGTACACTCACTACTTTACATTGTAGCAAAGTGTCATTTCTTCAGTGTTGTCACATGAAAAGATATCATCAAATATTTACACAAATGTGAGGGGTGTACTCACTTTTGTGAGATACTGTGTATATATAAAGAGAGAATGTGTGTGAGACAGAGATAAAGAGACAAAGGGAGGGACAGATAGAGAGAGAGAGAGGGAGAGAGAGAGAGACAGAAAGAGCAAGACACCCACAAAGACAGAAAAGAGACAAATAGAGATAGAGAGAGATACTGTTTATATAGAGAGAGTGTATTTGTGTGAGACAGAGATAAAGAGATAGAGAGAGAGAGAGAGAGAGAGAGAGAGAGGAAAGGAGAGACAGACAGAGAGAGGCAAAATGATAGATAGATTATATTTTAAACGCTACATTAAACATGAATTCGTTCATATTCATTCTTTTTTCTATTTTTTTTTATTATAATAATTAAAAATCTTGTTTTTAATCTTTTACTAAGCAGCCGTGCCAATAAGGCAAACTTTGAATAAAGCAAGAAATAAATTGAGAATAAAGAATAAATTGAGAAAGAGAGTGAGAGAGAGCGAGAGAGAGATTAAAGAGAGGAGTGGAAGATTGAGTGCGAGAAAGGAGGAGTTGGAGGAGGAAAAGAACCACGAGATGGAGGACAGGAGAACGCATCTTCACGTCTCCGGGTGTTAATGAGTTTTTCAGATAATTGATACTAACGAGCAGTGTGCGCCGCTGACAGGTGCGAGGAGCGACGGCTCCGTGTTCTGATGAAGTTGATGTGATGAATGTGACTTCACGCTCGCCTGACCCCGATCCTCAACTCGCCCAACTCGCCTATTTTCCCTCTTTCATTTGCTCCTAATTGTGTTATTACGTTTTATTTTATTTTTTTCCGAGATGAACGACATCAGATTTCTAATTATTAAGCTATTAATTAGCAAATGTTTTACAATCGCTCTTCCTGCGTCTTGGTGCATCATTCGTGCATGCAAAGAAGTCCTTGGAGGGTGAGAGCAAACAGAAGACCAATTTGTTCTGGATTCCTCCAAAATAATGATTAATTAGAGAAAAAGCTAAAGACATGACAGTGTGGGGAAGTTAACAGGCCTGTGTTTTTCCCCTAATTACTCGACCTAATTTCAAGTGCAGCTACTAAACCCAGTGCTGGAATCTGATTTGTCAGAAGGTGTTGATAAATGTCCTCTAACAGCGGGTTTATATTAATGCACTCGTTCTAATACGTTGATCGTTTCCATAGTAACAGCAGGGACAAACGGGATTTTTAAAAATCGTCGATATGGTGGAGATTACCTAAGTAAGGAGTTGTTTACGTAATGTTTATGGAAGGAGTCTCCAGAGACAGAGGAGTCTTTGCGGGTTCTCGGTAACACGAGTCTTATCATTATTGGGGGGCAGTGGAGGCTTGGCAGTTAAGGCTCTGGGTTACTGATCAGAAGGTCGGGGGTTCAAGCCCTATCACTGCCAAGCTGCCACTGTTGGGCTCTTGTGCAAGGCCCTTAACCCTCTCTGCTCCAGGGGTGTTGTACCATGGCTGACCCTGCACTCTGACCCCAACTTCCTGACATGCTGGGGTATGCGGAAAAAGAATTTCACTGTGCTGTAATGTGATCAATAAAGACTCATTATTAACTGAACGAGTAAAGGGAATGAATGTTTATAGCTGCCGTAACGTAAGTGAGAACTTGTTTCACAACATTAAACGGAACTATAAATGGATAAAAAGAAAAGTAAGACGTGAAGGAATCGTTGGAGGAATAAAACCCTTTGGAATGGTGTTATCTTCACGGCACACCCCCAGTTGAATGGCATTAATCGAGGCATTTTCCTGTAGAGTAAAACATTTCCATGTTTGAAGCCCTTCATCGTCACTATAACTCCTTTAGCGATACAGCAGAAGAACTTGCAGGTAAAGGAAATGCGCCACAGTTCAAGTCAAGACGGATCTATCATGAGGAATTACACTTGTCCGTGCACACAGCCACCCCGGAGGCCATCTTGCCTGAGTGGAAAGCAGCAGGCAAAGCATGTAGCATGTCTTATTCATTTGTCGGTGCCATTAGCAATCGAGCTCTGCAAAGCTAGCTCAGCTTCTGACAGCATTCTGCCCTAAGAGGGTCGGCCTTCACGTCCCCAAGGCTCTGGAGGCTCGATCACTGTCGACTGCTGTGCTCTTTCAGGCCAAACAGCGTTGGTTTAACATAAAAATATGTGCCTTATAATAATAATAACAATAACGAAAATAATAATAATAATTATTATTCCTTAGATTTATATAGTGCTTTTCTAGACACTCAAAGTGCTTTACATTGTATGGGGGTGGGGGGGGGGGGTCTCCTCCAACCACCACTAGTGTGTAGAATTCCACTTGGATGATGTGACGGCAGCCATAATGCGCCAGAACTCCCACCACACACCAGCTATTGGTTTTCCCCAGGAGGTTCAACCCTGTGGAAGTCTGTAGCATCATGAGCTACTTGTGGCTGCAATCCTAAAAACAAAGAAGTAAGCAAAGTTTGGGTGAACCACACCTGAAACATCACCTTCTTCCACATTATTCCTCTAATGAGTGTCATTTTCCCTTCTCTACTAGAGATGAAGTTTCCTCACCATCTCCTAATCCCTAATGTTCACCAACTCTGACCCAAGAATCTTTAGTGGGGGGCTTGGTGGTCTAGCACAAACCTCTCAGAGTTCTCCACCCTTTAAAGTTCATGTTATTTCTAGCATCTTCAGCGACAAGTGACAGGAAACAGGAAATCATATTCTACTATTTACTAGTATTGTTTATAGAGAGCCCCAGGTTCCATCCTCAGCTTGGGGTACTGTCTGTTTGAAGTTTTCCGTGTTCTCCCTGGGTCTGCGTTGGTTCCTCCCAGTTCTCCAGTTTCCTTCCACCTCCAAAGATCATGTAATTAGGTAGATTAGCTGGGTGTGAATGTACATTATGTGTGCGATGGATTGGAGTCCAACCAGGGTGTATTCCTGACATCAAGCTCAATGTTCCCAGGATAGACTCTGGATCCAGATCGACCCGGACCTGGATAAAGCTCTTGCTGAAAATGAATAAACATTTATAGAGCATTTTCGCTAAGAGAGCATTGAGAGATAGGTGGAAGGGAGAAGAATTTCAAGAGAATTCTTCACATGACTAACAACTGAAGAGTATCCTGATCCTAAAGCAGCTGAAAAACGGCTCAGAAGAAGCCAGATTCAATTCCAAGAGCTGCTTCGCCTGGCAGCACACTGAATGAAGAGCTCTCATAATCTTCTCTGCAAGAGAGAGGAGGAAAGATGGACGGACAGTCAGAGAGGAGAGTTCTGGAGTCATTAATAAAAGATGGAGGGGCTCTTGGAGAGATGATTAATATGTTGTAAACACCACACCTCTTCATGATGCAGGATAAGAGGCGCTGCTGTTTTCTTCCCCTGATGATCCTGCTGAGAGCGAGTGATTCAGGGCGTAGCGGCTGTCACCGCATCGTCAGCTCGGCTCGCTGTGGAGTGGATCGGCTGGCACAAAAGGAACCGTGCAAGGAGCTCGCCTTAAATATGCAGCCGTCAACACCAGCTGGCGTCTCCCCCTGATACCGCCGAACCCCTATCAAAGCAGCAGGCCATGAGTTCTCGTGCTACACACACAGTGTTCAGAGCCCGGCTGAGCAGGGCAGTAAATGTTGACTTTGCCCCACTGCCTTGGGTGCTTCCCTACTATTAACCCCTGTGTTCAGTTCACTACTTAGCAGCAGATGCTCCACTGACTCGAGCCACCTCTTTAGATTTTGTAGCAAGGCGAGTGTTCATCAATCCCCAACATAGTATCTTCATCTTAATTATTTAGGATAATAATTGTACATGCATATCTGGACGTTTACGGATTTAGATCTCTAATGAATATGCCAGAGGTGACAGTGGCGAGGGAAATCTCCCTGAGAAGTCATCAGGAAGAAATTTTTGACTCAAAAGAGAACTTCTGGGTGACACCAGATAGTGCGATTACAAATTGTTACACTGTACAGTCGCACAGTACGGAGTCCAAAATTTAAATTGGTATTTACGTGGAGAAAGTTTGTGGTGTTCTTAGAGTCAGGATACACACCTCCTGAAGGCTGCACATTTTTTCTTGAGAGGAAGTGTCAGAGACAGGGGTTGTCAAAAGCGTCTAGACCACCCCCTTTAAACACAAACACTGACCTTGCATCCATCCGTCCATTTTCCATGTCGCTCATCCTACACAGGGTTGCTGGTCGAGCCTATCCAAGGTAACTAATCATAGACACATTCACAATTTGGAAATGTCAATCATCCTATGATGTGTGTCTTTGGACTGGGGGAGGAAACCGGAGTACCTGGAGGAAACCCCCAAAGTTCTCCACAGGAAGAACATGTAAAAGCCATGCACACAGTGTGGAAGCGGGATTTGAACCCCCAAGCCACCATGAACCCCCCACCACCACCACCAAGCGTTCACCTTTAAACCTTAAAAACTCAGGAACAGTCATCATGATAACAAATCCACAGCATCCACTGGGAATAATTTGTTCTAGAGGAGTGACATTTTTAGAATATCCGACCAGAGCGTGCCCAAAAAAGCGAGTCATTTAAAAAACGTATTCAAGCTCGTTACTTCCAGTATATCACAAGCACCTAATTTCATTTGCGAAAGTCATTTTTGTGCTAATAATGATAGTACTAATGCAAATAGTGCTGTTTCTGCTGCTGGAGAAGGAATAGACTCTGTATGACACGTGTCATCGCAGGTAACCCCCTCCCACTCCCCCTGACGTCCACTACTCACCTCCAGTCCTCCCGTGTGCAATTATGGCAATCCATAAAACATATAAAAGGAATTGTTAAAAGCACAGGAGGACACAAAAAGGCACTTAGGGCTTTAACAGGATAAACGTCACCTTCCTGACCCGGGGGAGAATTATCTCTGTGAGGTGCTAGGTGGTGGCTTTCTTGTCCAAGGTTGGACATGGTCTGTTGGGACACAGGCTCGAAGAGGGAAACTGACAGGGAGAATTAAACAGCTCTTTGAGGAAGATTAAAACAGCAACGCTCTCACATTCATAACCAAAGCGCAGGCACTGCGGCTGGGTGGAAAGGTGATAAGTAAGGATTTGTTACCGAGGAAACAGCCAGGCAGTGACCTGGAACTCCCCGAGGGACACGCCTCCTTCCTGCAGGGCACTGGCAGGACTGCAGAACCTCCGTCCCAGCGCTGCTACACCTCATCTGTCTTTCACAGATAAAAACACATAATCTCATTCAATTATTATTATTATATTTATTTTAGATTATTTTGGATTCGAGCTCAACAGCACCACCAACAGGACGTCATAAAAACACACAGAATGGCGCAAAGAAGAAAGGAGCAACGCTAGGGCTGGTTTCCGCTCTCCCCCAGACTGCAGCCAATCAGTGACCATCATGGTAGTGACACGCCCCCTAGACCTGATCTCTGTGTTTGTGCTGATATATAAGTAAAAGTCAATAAACTAAACACACACTGTCCAATCTGAGCACAAGTTACACATAATGGCAGGCAACAGAACGTTCTAGGATTTAATTGTTGTAGAAAGGCTAGTTTCTTGCTCATTGGTGTACAAATGCTAGTTTCTTGCTAATTGTTTTAGAAAGGCTAGTTTTTTGCTAATTGTTGTAGAAATTATAGTTAGCTGATTGTTGTAGAAATGCTAGTTTCTTGCTAATTGGTGTACAAATGCTAGTTTCTTGCTAATTGGTGTACAAATGCTAGTTTCTTGCTAATTGGTGTACAAATGCTAGTTTCTTGCTAATTGTTGTAGAAAGGCTAGTTTCTTGGTAATTGGTGTACAAATGCTAGTTTCTTGCTCATTGGTGTACAAATGCTAGTTTCTTGCTAATTGTTTTAGAAAGGCTAGTTTTTTGCTAATTGTTGTAGAAATTATAGTTAGCTGATTGTTGTAGAAATGCTAGTTTCTTGCTAATTGGTGTACAAATGCTAGTTTCTTGCTAATTGGTGTACAAATGCTAGTTTCTTGCTAATTGGTGTACAAATGCTAGTTTCTTGCTAATTGTTGTAGAAGGCTAGTTTCTTGGTAATTGGTGTACAAATGCTAGTTTCTTGCTAATTGTTGTACAAATGCTAGTTTCTTGCTAATTGTTGTAGAAATTATAGTTAGCTGATTGTTGAAGAAATGCTAGTTTCTTGCTAATTGGTGTAGAAATGCTAGTTTCTTGTTAATTGTTGTAGAAATGCTAGTTTCTTACTAATTGTTGTAGAAAGGCTAGTTTCTTGCTAATTGGTGTACAAATGCTAGTTTCTTGCTAATTGTTGTAGAAGGCTAGTTTCTTGGTAATTGGTGTACAAATGCTAGTTTCTTGCTAATTGTTGTACAAATGCTAGTTTCTTGCTAATTGTTGTAGAAATTATAGTTAGCTGATTGTTGAAGAAATGCTAGTTTCTTGCTAATTGGTGTAGAAATGCTAGTTTCTTGTTAATTGTTGTAGAAATGCTAGTTTCTTGCTAATTGTTGTAGAAATTATAGTTAGCTGATTGTTGTAGAAATGCTAGTTTCTTGCTAATTGGTGTAGAAATGCTAGTTTCTTACTAATTGTTGTAGAAAGGCTAGTTTCTTGCTAATTGTTGTAGAAATTATAGTTAGCTGATTGTTGTAGAAATGCTAGTTTCTTGCTAATTGTTGTAGAACGGCTAGTTTCTTGCTAATCGGTGTAGAAAGTATAGCTTACTAAAAACTTCAAAAGTTGACCTTTGGAAGAACTGTGAGTTAATTCATAAGGAGAGAGTTGGATGCCATTATTTATTTATTTATTTATTTATTTATTTATTTATTTATTTAAACACATAGCCAGTTGAGCTAACGGATAGCATCACACCACTCGTTCTGTATTTGTGTAGCTGCTGAAATATTGATTTGGGTAATATTAGCATGACTGTAAATACAGTTGTGGGGGTTAAATGCTCAGAGAAATATGGAAATGATCTACTAATTTAATTTGACTCGTTTGGTTAAGGTGCTAATAAAGTAATCCTGTTAGAGCGAAGGGGAAAAGGTTCATTTTGTGCAATTATTTAAGACTTGAATAGAATTTCTGGCATTAAAAATAAATCCCCAGGTTATTGCCCGCTCTTAATCTGTGACTAATCACCACACGCATCATTGCTGACGGTGTCTCAGTGTTCAGACAGAAAAATCGTAAAATAAGCAAATGTTCCGGTGAACTGGCGTCCCGCTTACACACTTGTGGCTTCATCCAATCGGCTGCATCCTACACGCTACTCAGCCAGTTACTTTACAGCACACCCATGTTCACCAGATTTTGCTGAAATCAGCAGAAGTGCCGAGTGAGACTCGGGAATACCCTTCAGAGTGTCTCTCTCTCTCTCACACACACACACACACACACACACACGTCTGCTGGCCAACATCCAGCGATATCAAAAGAGAACATGAGGCGTAGCAAGATTTCAGTAAGCCACATCTTACACACACACACCATCATTACAGCCAACCATACCACTCGCTCAGCTAATATGGCTGAGTGCTCCAGTGTGTGTGTGTGTGTGTGTCTACGTTCTAACGGTCAAATATTGATTCTTTTGATTCGTCTCTGTTTGGATTCACGCTGTACGTAATGAACCGAACCGGGAAACAGACTAATCAGCGTGAAAACTCAAATTACTCGTGCTAGCTAGTCATCTCCTAGCATAAAACGAGATGCTAGTGATTAGCGTGTTACTGAAGACGAACAGCTTTCTGAAGTGAAGGCTAAATTATTGACTCTGGATCGTGATTGCCCGACTAAACTCGATAAAGTTTTGTTTATGCGCGAGATAATAGCACGACGCGGTCCTAAAGCGTCCTGCGATGTAAAGGAAATCAGAGACGCCATGCTGTAAGATCGCGACACGTCATAAACGGCAGCTGTAAATATTTTCTAGTGTTATAAAAGCAGCAGTAATGTGCATTAGCATCAAAACCGGCCGTAGAAAAGGTCTTGCGTTAGCATAAATAAAGCCGGCAGCATGCTAACGTGATCGTTTAACGGGGGGGAGGGGCGGCTCCATTCGTTCTGGCTGAGCTCACGTTAAGAATCGGCGCTGGACGCGCTCGCAGCGAGCACCGTGATCACTCAGAGCGCGTAATCCCTGTGCAGAGAGTCACTTTCGTCACGTTATCTGGCTTCGAGCAGCTCTGCGGCGAGGATGCCGTAATTGATATGACATTTCTATAAAGAGCAGCCCCGTCGCACGCTCGATAAAAATAAATAATGAATAAATATTCTAATTAGAAAGCGAGGGACGGGTGAACGAGCGAATCAATTATGACGAAAGCCGCCGCTAGTTTTTCATGCATCAAACCGAGGAGAAATTAGCCTCCTTCTTTTATTTTTTTAGAATCCCCATCCACCCCCCACCACCACCCCCCCACACCTGATAATGAAGAGAACGCGAGAAGAAGCAGGCCGCGGTCTCGAATCGGCTCTTTTGATGGAAATGTCAGGGTTGTGTTTTTTCTTCCCCTCTCCGTCCTTTCATGCGTGCCTTTTCTTCCTGTCCTTTCGCTTTGTCATCTTTGAACTCCGGTGAGATGTTCCAGAAGATTCTTGACACACCGTACACACACCGTTCCAGCTGGAATCATTAACCTTTACTTTCACTTTAGTTCCTGCCTGCAGTTACTTCCTGTTTACTGTTACTGAGTTATTTTTGTTTAACTAGTTAGCATTAGCGGTTATATAATAGTTTGTAACTGAGAAACGCCGGACAGGTCACGCCCACAGAATTCCGGTAGTGATTTATAGTTATATCTCTTGAAGATGGGTTTGTTTTGATGCCGGTTCTTCCTCGGGGAGTTCTTCCTCACCCGTTGTCGCGTCTGGATTTGTTCACTAAGGATCGAAATCTACATGCTCTGTGACGATGTCTATACAAACAGCCGTGTAAACGTTCCTAAACAGTCATATGCTTTCCCAAAAGCACGTCTCTGATCAACGCCACATGGTGCGTTTCCCCTCACAAGCGCGGGCTAATCACGCTGTCGGTTTCATTTATGTGTCATTTTCCACTTTTAATGCAGGGTGGTGATGACGCTCTTATCGCCGCGTGTAGGGAACGAGGAAACAAGCAAACAAACCGTCTCAGTAGCACAGAAAGTCTAATTCAAAGTTCGTCATGCTCTGAAGATCTTTCCCCGGCCGCATCGTCGTCGTGCACAATCCAGGGCGATCTTAATGTCCACCGCATTCGGTCCACAACCCTTTTTATGGCTCCCTGGGAAGTGCAATTGCTAGATGTGGAAATAAAACATGCACCATGTGAGAGAGAGAGAGAGAGAAATCAATGCTGGAATAGAACAGATGAAACGGATGGAAAACCTATGACGTCTGCGCTGAACGTCTCCATGTGCGGATTAAGACGATTAAATGATATTTTCGCTGGATTAGTAATCATTTTGTATGATTATTAAATATATTTGAGTTCTGGACACGTCTCATGTTTACAAGAGGAAAAATATATGTCTGTGTATCGGGTGTTTTCCACGATCGAGTCAGCGTAGATTCTGGACTGGTTTTGGGGGCGGGGCTTATAATTACAGGTTTGGGGGGGGGCGGGGCTGATTGCATAATTCTGCACGTCACATATGAGGACGTAAGATACGTCGGCGTTCCCCTCCACAGCGTAACTAATGGTACGCTATTGCATATATACATAGAGTTTTATTGATATTTTCATGGCTCAAACAGAGTTTGAACTACGCCTACTTAAATAAAGACGGGCAAAAATAAACCAAGACGTGGGCAGAAATGTATTCAATCCTGAATTAAGCAGCTAAATCTGGGCGAGAGCATTATATCATGACTGTATGAGTGCGATTTCATTTCCTGCAAACAGATTAAAAAAACAAAGGAACATGTTGAATGGTCTCTCCAGGCTTCCGTAGTGTTTACTTCAGCCAATCCGGGGGAAATCACTATTATGAAGCTTACGGGTTTTACACACACACACACACACACACACACACAATCACACACACTGTATTAAGTGGGTTTGAACAGAACCTCAGGTCCTGAGGAGGTCTCAGGTCCGCTTCCAAGTGAACGACTCTGCAATTCGACTCTGAATCGACTCACTGGACGCTGGATGTGACACACTGGATGTTTTAAACTAGTTATTTCTATAATTATATACCGACTTATTCCGTGCCGGCTCTGTGTTCAGGTGACGTTTGTGCACTTTTATGTAACCCTTGTGCAAATAGCCAATGAGTCCAAAGAATCAAATTCGCTGTGATTCAGACTCGAGAAATGGTCTGTAAAGGACCGAGGCCAGGCCACTCAGGTGCTGTGTTTGTAACCGAAATTCCAGTCAAGAAAATAAGCTACCAACCTCTACAGTGCTAACATAATGTTCGCTGCTGTAAGGCGAATCATTCTTATTATTATTATTATTATTATTATTATTATTAGTGTTTTGTAGCGTTCTTCATTTCCACATAGTATTTCTGCAGCTTTGAGGTGGATTTGGATTTTAAGAATCGATATAATACCTATAATCTTATCATTCCAAGGGCTTGCTGTGCCAAATTCTCCTCTTCCGGACCACAAAGCTTCTGAAATCCCCTGCTCTGTAGTCTGATAAATCCGACACGATGCAGAAAAGCTGGATTAACATCGCCGGCTCTGCAACCGGTCAAAAAGCAGCAAGCGTTTAGCTACGATTCGCCGCTCCGTGTGTACGGCAGTGTGACGCGTGGAAACGTCTCTGTGACTGTCACGGTGTGGGAGAATATCGGAGAAGAGAGAAACGGGCTTTTTTTAGAAAGAGACGAGGGACAAGTGTGCGTTTCGGAAAAGTGGAACCTCATCAGCCTCAAAAATGTCACGGCTGCTCTCACACTGTTTTTTTTTTTTGTAACATCCAGTACACGATTCACGTGGAACCTTACAGAGGAATGCGTTCGCGTTTCGAAAAGCAGCGCTTTCAAAGTTACGTTCTCGCACGATAAACAATGCGACATCCAGGGCTGCACAAATGGTTTTAATAATCAATTGTTCACGCAAATTAATCGAGAAGTAATCTACTGATGAGCTTAAATGTTGTGTTTTGTTTTGTTTTTTTAAGATTCAAGAACTTTGCTGTCTCGAGCTTCTCAGTTTTCTGTTTTCAGTAGAGAATCATAAAGAAAAGAAAATGGTTTCATGGAACATTGGATAAAACAAATGTGTGCAGGGAAAACGCTAACATAGTGAGAGTCCAGTGAATTTCTCCTCTAGAGCTCATTTAGATAAGGAATTCATTTTAAATACAAGCACAAGGTGTTTGGGTTAGAGTTAGGGTTCTGGTTAGGGTTAGGTTACATCTAGAAATAAATATAGCACTTACAAAATTATTCTCAACCCCAACCGCTAATCTGACCCTGATCCAAACCCCTTACCTGAACCTCCAACCTGAATCCCTGGCCCATACCCTAACCCCTATCCCGAATCCTGTACCTTATCCCTATCCTAACCCTACCCAAAACCTAACCCTCTAATTTCTATTTCTTACCTCGACTAGGGAAACTAAATCCCAACCCCTGACCCAGACTTGGTAGCCCAACCTCTAATCTTAAGACCTTGGACACACATTCTAATTTTGGATTCCATCATTTTCCTACACATAATAATATATAATTCACTAAGTAAACTAAATGGGAAACCAGAAGGGAGATCAAGATGCTGCCTGTGCAAAATAAATCCAAATTTGGAAAAAAACTTTTTTTTAAAAACATTCAATTCAAAATCCTAACGATAACCTTAACCATAACCCTAAGCCCTAACCCCTAATCCTAACCCCTACTCCCTAACCCTAACCCTAACCCCCCCAACCCCAACCCCCTAACCCTAACCGCTAACCCAAACCCCAACCCTAACCCCTAACCCTAACCCCCTAACCCTAACCGCTAACCCAAACCCCAGCCCCCTAACCCTAACCCCCTAACCCTAACCCCTAACCCTAACCGCTAACCCAAACCCCAACCCTAACCCCTAACCCTAACCCTAACCCCCTAACCCTAACCGCTAACCCAAACCCCAACCCCTAACCCCCTAACCCTAACCCTAACCCCTAACCCTAACCCCTAACCCTAACCGCTAACCCAAACCCCAACCCTAACCCTAACCCCCTAACCCCTAACCCCTAACCCTAACCCCTAACCCTAACCCTAACCCCTAACCCCTAACCCCCTAACCCTAACCGCTAACCCAAACCCCAACCCTAACCCTAACCCCTAACCCTAACCCCTAACCCCTAACCCCCTAACCCTAACCGCTAACCCTAACCCCAACTCTAACCCTAAACCCTACGCTTATCACACTCAGAGACTAGTCCTTCAAGTACGATCTCGATCGGAGCGTCCGAGTTTTTCCTGAGCTGATGCCCTGGAACGCTTTCCGAGTTGGAAGCGCAACGGAGATTATGTAGAAAAAACGATACACGTGCAGATTGTGATGCATCTATATTCAATAAACCATAAAAATTTGACTCAAGACGTACGGTTTATAAAACTGTCATGTTTTCTTTTTTATGCCTCTCTCATGCTAGGACAAATTGGGATACTAGCAAGGTAAGAGCATGGTTATGGTCTCTCACACACACACACACACACACACACACACACACGGAGCCAGCCATTAACCGTTATCTGCCCTCTTATTTACATCTCAATAAATTTGTTGTTATTCTCCGCTTCCTTTTCAGACAGTACAGGAATAAAAAGATTCTCTGTGTTTGCGTATTTGGCTTTTTCCTCCTCCGCACCTTTATTAGTCCTCATAAATCATACATGTACATGTACATCGGAGGTGCCTTTGAGTGTGAGACACTGGATTTATCTCCATATTTTGTGCACAGTTAGTCTCTCTCTCTCTCTCTCTCTCTCTCTCTCTCTCTCTCTCTCTCTCTCTGCCCGAGTCCATTAGTTAGTCTGTTAGAAATGTCCTGAATATCATTACTGTCTGAGACACTACTGCCTAAACCTGATGGATTATAACATGGGGTGATGGGTATGTGTGTGTGTGTGTGTGTGTGTGTGTGTGTGTGTGTGTGTGTGTGTCTGTGTGTCCATGCTGTTAATCATGTGTTCTCAGGTGAACCGAAGCGATCCAAAAACAGTCCATCTGTGTGTAAGCGTAGGTGTGTATACGATCGTGCTGGCAGACATGAATTCTCTGGCCAGTCTGAGTCAAAGACCTGCAGTGTGTGTGTGTGTGTGTGTGTTTATACCACTGCAGTGCACTGATACTACTCCAGAAATACAGCTCTGCCTGAGTCAGCACGCGTTTGACAAAAGCTCCAGCTGACAGGAATCAGGCCAGGAAGTGATCCAGAGCCGACCAGAGACTTGTCATCATTTGTGTGTGTGTGTGTGTGTGTGTGTGTGTGTGTGGTTATAGTACAGTACAAACTTCACTACCACTACAGCATCATCAATGTTGCACGAGGAGCCTCAGGCATGGAGAGGATCTGATGATGCAGATCAATAAAATACACACACACACAAAACACACACACACGCACACACACACAAAAGGAGGAGGAGTCAGTGTATAGCAGCTGACGCTCTGCAGTGGCTAAGCTGCATTACTTGAAGATTTAGTGCAACTTTTAATTAGTCATGATTTTCAGCTCTCCTTCTCTTTTATGGAGTTTTGTGGGTGTGGCTACATGGAAATGTGCTGTCGTTATGTGCTGTAATTTACAGCTGATTCAGCTACCTCTGTAAATTCAGCATCGATTTTTAGTTTGGTTTGGTGTCCACGAAAGCACGTACGCACATCTCTACTTCCCAAATAAACTCAAAGCTTGTCAGGTCATCTGACATCAGGTCAGGTCGTAAAACCATTACTCACTTCCTGTTTAGCAACTTCATCATATTCCTTTGTGTCTTATAGATGAACCCACTCATCAAAAGTCTGAGGAACAAGGTTTTTGTTTTCATTTTTTTTTCAGGTTGGTCACAGAACAATATCTCGAGGAGAAGAAGCCGAAAAAGATGTTTTTATTCAAACTCAAAATGGCTGACTTTCTGTTTTGCGAATCCCAATTTTCAGCACCTGCCACCTTCAGATTATCAGAAAAAGAATCACCATTTAACGTCGACTAAATAGTTAGAAACAGTTGTTCTATTTTATGAATTATAGTGCCCCCTAGGTAGCCGTCATATATCACTGTGCCAAAGAGAATACTTAGTGAAGAAGAACACACCTTCAGTGCTTGGCCCCCTATTGATATTGTTATAGAACGAATAATAATAATAAGTAGAAGAAGAAGAAGAATGATTGATTAATTGATGATGATTATTATTATTATTGTAAATAGCAGCTGCTACGTCACCAGTATCACTACAGCACTGCTATAAATCACTTCAGATGCTCTCGCTCACTCCAGGATCGTCACACCACCTCCAGGTCTCTCTGATTTCATTTATGGATTTTCTCTTCCACACTCCAGCATGTGTTTATGCACAGCCCCTCCCCCTCTGAGACTAAGCTGATATATTAAGGAGTGCTATATTCCGTACACAGCAGTAATGAGATTGGCAGGAAATCTACCAGAAGGACCAGAAGGCTCAAACCCAACACCATTAACCTGACTTCCCCAGGCCTGTAATAAGTGAGCCGTCGTTGAGCTCGATCGAGCCTCCTGGAGATTACAAGTGGTGCATTTGAATAAATAAGGCACGAGCGTGTTAATCACTACCCAGAGTCGTTGCGTTCTCAGCGCACGAGTTGTGTAATCCTTCTCCACGCTCTCCGGCAGGAAGAGGGACGGTTGAGAAAGCCCACGGTGAGGGTCTGGAAGAGTAATTGACATTTTCGTGACTACCTGCCCACGTTCAAGCTCGAGCAGTAACAGCTTTGCCAAGAACTGCCTGAAATCAAAGACTGGCTTCTTTCACTGTGCCTGTGGGTCTTATTTTAAATCCCAAACCTCCTTAGCCTAAAAAAAAACTTCTTATACAAATACTAAAAAATATTTTGTAGCAGTTTTAGATTAATATTACGACTCCAGAACTCGTCACCAGTTTTCCCAAAGATGTCAAAGTGAGTGTGGTTTCTTTTATCTATAAATAATTTTTCTATACACTTCTCCGAGCTCTCTAGCCTCACGCGTGATTAGAAGCGACACGATCCTGATGAGACGCAGGATGTTAACGCCATCAGAGGAGAGACAACGAGGACAGCCACAAGTTGCACGGACGCCGCTCTCCCTCCGAAGTCCTCTTCATGATGAAGACCTGTAATGTGTGAGTAAAGACTGCTGGAGGAAGATGGCATGAGTATGAGTGTGTCATGCTCACTAATAAACATTCTCCAGGGGCTTTCAGTGGAAGTGGAGCTGGGAAGTGGTGCACACGGATAGAAGCATCTCTAATCAGGGGAATAAGAAAAATAAACAGGGTTGTGCTGGTGTGTTGCTGTCATCCTCCATGAACGCCTTCCTATCAGAACTCGCTCGGTGAAAATGTGCTTTTTAATGTTACTGGTTTCACGAAAATAAAGGTGGAAAACTCAATTTCAGATAACATAACTGTAGGCTTGTCCTCCCCTCCTTCTTTAATACAACAGTGAGTTTGCTGAACAAAACCACAGTTTTTTTCTCTACATGTCCTCTAGTAATATTTTCTCCTCCTTGCCCTGTTCCTTCAAGACGTTGTAAATGACGTCCGTCCTAAATGCCACCCAGTAATGGTTCCTCTCTGCAAGTCCATTAGCCCTCACCTTGTAGTATTTTCCACTGGTGTAATTTGAAACATTCTCCAATTAACTTATGATAACTTGTCGTTTTTTAAAGCAACACAAACTGGAGACCAGCAGGATCGCAGCCTACCGCCGGCCTTTTTGACTGTTTAATGTTCACAGGAAGCGAATGAAATTGTGAACAAGAGTAATGTGTGTCTTCCGGCACCATGAGAGTGTGATGAGGATGTGATGAGAGCCAGGTCTCAGTGTCACACCTGCGAGCTCATCACTCCACTTTCAGAATAACACGATTAAAGACAACACAGGGGGATGCTAAGAGACAGAGAGTGTGACCTTTCAGAGCAGGGGCAGGCAGAACACAGATACTCAGCAGGCAGAGGTGGTGAAAAAAAAGTGAAGATTTTATTTAAATGCAGGTGAAAAGGTTGGATTGTGTGAGTGTCTTCCCAAAGTGGGCCACTTGCCAGAGGAAGAGGCTGCCGCCGGAAGGCATAGTGCAGCCGGGGAGCTTCTTCTCGGCATTCAACATCGTCTTTGTCGTCGTCCGCGTCTGTAGAAAACAGAGAGAGAGAGACAAATACACTGTAGGGGTGCGTGGTCGGTGATCGCCAGGTAGTATCGTATCTCCTCTATGGCCCACTTTATTGCAAGGGCTTCTCATTCCACTGCAGCATATTTCCGTTCAGCGGGGGTTAGCTTCCTGCTGACATACAGGACCCGGTGCCCTTCGCCGTTGAAGGTTTGGCACAGGACGTCCCCCAGTCCTGACTCGAAGGCGTACGTGTACACGGTGAATGGCAGGGAGAAGTCGGGGTTCCAGTGGACCAACGAGCTGGTGAGGGCTTGCTTGACGGCCTGGAAGGCGCGCTCTGGTTCTTCAGTCCACCGCACCAGTTGGCCTTTTTTGATAAGGTCTGAGAAGGTGGGAGCTAGAGGGGAGAAGTTAGGGATGAACCTCCTATAGTACCCCACCAGCCCCAGAAAGGCACGTACCTGCTTTTTTGATGTGGGCTGGGGGTACCCTCTCACTGCTTCCAGCTTCTTCTCCTGCGGTTTCAGCAGCCCCCGACCCCAGGTACTGTGCTTCCATCAGCCCCAGGTGGCATTTCTTCAGGTTGGCCATCAGCCCAGCCTTCTGGAGGCTTCTGAGGACTTCCCAGAGGGGATAGAGGTGGTTGGTCGTAGGCCCGCTGCTGTTCTTGCTGTGCTGCTTCCATGTGTTCCCGAATGATATGGGGGTGACCTGGTCGATCCGCTCCTGCATTTCTTTTATGTAGTCGACCAGGGACCGGAACAGAGAGGGCTGTTCTTCCCAGGCTTCCCGTGCCACATCCAACAGTCCTCGAGGTTGCCGCCCGAAGAGAAGTTCACTGGTGAACCAGGTGGAGGCTTGTAAAGTCTCTTGGATGGCAAACAGCAAGTAGGGAAGGAGGAGGTCCCAGTTTCGGCCACCCTTGGTTACCACTTGGCAGCGCATCCATTTGAGTGTTTGGTTAAAACGCTCTACCAGACCGTCAGTTTGGGGTTGGTAGACAGAGGTCCGGATGTGTTTCACCTGCAACAACCGACACAGATCACCCATTAGTTCTGATGGTGGTGTCGTCGAGACTCACTAGGATGTATTTGTGTCCCCGGGCAGACTTCAGAAGTGGCCCTACCAGATCCATGCCGACTCTCTCAAAGGGGATGCCAATAATGGGGAGAGGGATGAGGGGCACGGGCAGTGGTCTTCGGAGCATAGTCCACTGGCACTGAGGGCACTGCTGACAGAAGGCCTGGACATCAGTGTCCATACCAGGCCAAGGGAACTGGTTCTGCAGATCCCTGAATCAAGGAGGGCTGTGACCGGTATGCCATTCACTTTTACGGCCGTGGTGGGGGCGTCTGGAAGCGATGCCACATGGAGGGCACTGCCCGCCAGCCAGGGCTTGGTGACACATCGTGGAGAAGCCGGGTCCGGCTCAGTGGGCATGGGCTCATCCCCGGGTGTCCCATAAGCGGTGCAGTTTTCCTGCAGTCTTCTTTCACAATGCAAGAGGGGCTCTGGCCACCGTGGGGCTGGACCCGGCTGAGCCCCAGTGGATGGTCCCTCTGCTCACCCCTGCTGATGTTCACCGTGGCCAGGGCACACACAAGGGCTTCCACCATCTTCCTTGGGCCCCTGGTGTTTTTCATCCCCACCACCTTATGTTCTTCAGGCAACAGAGCTCGCAGGAATGCATTACAATCCTTTCTACTACATCTGGCTATTTGAAGTAGAACGTCCATCTGCGTCCAGGGGATGGCTCCAGATCGGTGGGCCCAGCTGTGGAACGCTGCAGCCACGATGATGGGGAGTAGGCTGCAGCGGCTTAAGATCACCACATCCTGGCAGAGGTCCGGAAGAGGGGTGGAGGCAGCGGAGCAGGGCGTCTTTAAATTCAGCAGCTCCTGGATTGCAGCACATAGGATTTGGGCCAGCTCCTGGGTCACCACCTCCTGCTGGAGGTTGGTCTCCAGTAAATGTTGCAGCATCCATGGGGTTTTATATATATATATATATTGTGGGGGGGGCGGTGTCTGTGCTCTTATATTCTCCACCAGTGTGACCTCTCAAGGCTGAGGCACAAGGAAAGGGCTGGAGCGGCCGTGAGCTTCTTCTCAGCGTCGTCTTCATCGTCGTCCGCTTCTGTGGAAAACAGAGAGAGAGACGAATCACTAGCCATGCTTCGGGAGAGCGAACTCACCACGCCGCAACTACTGCCCCCTTTTATATCCGCTGCTCTTCCGCCAGACGGTGAGGAGAAGCCGTTTCCAATCATCTGCTGCCAGCCGTGTGTGTTTCTGCCGCCCCGCCTCGCAGCCATGTGCGCTCTTGCTGTCCAAAACAAACAGGGTGCTGACATGGCGCTGTCCGTTCAGCACCCTGCTGGCAGTTGCGTAAGGAGCGCGATGTGTGTTGTGTGGGTGGGCTGCAGGCTTGCCGTCACAAGAGATGTTTTCTTTTTTTCTTCCACACACTCCACGCATCCACATATTCATATTCACCCACACACTCCACTTCAAATCCTATAATTGGCTGCGATTTTATATATTTATTATGCGTTCAAGTTTAAACCACTTATTTATTTTAATTACATAACAATGCAATGAACATCTACTGAAACTCAGTTAATGACTTGAAAGTAAGTGACGGCCGAGCTGCATTACTGGAAGATTTAGCACACGGTACACTTTAAGAGATACTCTTTCACCGTTTATTCACCGTTTCAGCTCGCTTTGCCTTTTATGGACTTTTGTGGGTGTGGCTAAATGTAAGCGTGCAGTAAATATGCTTGGTAATTTATGACTGATTTAGCAGTGGTGTGACTTTTTAGTCAAAAGCATTTGCACGCAAATTTGTTTAGGTCATGAGATGGACGTGCTGAGTAATGAAGTAGCATCTTTCATTAGTAATAACCACCTGGCAGAGGCACTCAAGACCTTACAGCTGTATCTGATCTGTCTGAAAGTTCACATGTGCATCAACAGTAACTATTGCATTAAAGGTTTTTAGTTGTATCAGCTGTATATTAATCTTATTGAGGGTCAACATTTTGTGGATCGATATCTTATAATACTTATTATATTATATTTATTTAATATTTATAAAGGAATGCATATAGTATATGTGGCATACAGTATATACAGCACTGTGCAAATGTCTTAGAGACACATTTAAACATGCAATACTGCGGTATTAAAGATGGCTAGACCATTATAGCATTGCTACACACATTGAAAACTCCAGCAGGCCATTTTAAATGTGGGAGTAGTGAAACACCCACTCTTTATCTCAGCTGAGTGCACTTCTCCACTTTGGAGAGACAGAGAGAGAGCACAGTACAAATAACCATGGATACTCTTTTACAGAATAATTTCCCAGCTAATTCCACCAGCCACCGTTTTTGTCATTTCCGCCCCCCAAAAACAATCGAATGCAGTCCAAAATTCCTGCAAAAAAAGAATACTTATAGATATTGAGCTTAACCGTTCACAAGGAAATTCTTGATCCCCAATCCCTTGATTCCCAATCCCAGTTTCCGACGACGATAAGATCCGCAACCTTAAGAGTTTCCCAGATACTACGCCAAGGCTTTCCCACCTATTAGTCCTTGTGTCGAGAAACTGATTCTATGATTTGTTTTCACGCTGCACGAATTGAACCCAACTGAAAAGTCATAAAACACTGCCTGAGGTGTGTGTAGGGCTGAAAACATAAACCGCTTAAACCTTGTGAGACAGAAAGAATCCTAAAAGTTCCTTCTTGGCCTTTAGAACAGTCAACACTGACTGGTCTGAACTTTATTTATCAAACTGGATACGCGTCCTTGTCCTATGCGTCTGTAGAACGTTCGATAATTCGGTTGGAACAGTCACAAGCCTGAAGAAACAGACTCATCTGTAAACTCTGCGCTCTCCAGGCATCGAAATCAGAAGTGTGCTCAAAAAGCAGCAATCGGAAGCCTAATGCCAAAATGGTGGTGTACCGATTCCGTGGTCTGAATTTCAGGCTGCGTGAAGACAAAATACGGCTAAGTGATGAATAAAAGACAACGGGGCGGGGCCATGAACCCGAGTTTGCACTAGTTTCGGTAAAAAAAACAAACACCTACTGATAGACCAATCACGGTCCGGAACTCAACGCCGCTGCGGTGTACAGCTGCAGCGCGATTTGTTTCTTCCCAAAATATGATCTTACCCTGGGTTTGTTGTTCTTTCTGAGATTCATAGTGATGTTACCGTCATGTTTTGGTCCTGGCCGCGTAAGTCTCTTACCGTTAACCTGACAGCACGAGGTGACCCTGGCTCTATTTTCCCCACAGGCTTCTAAACATCCTCAGTCAACCTGCTGTTTGTTCATCGTTCCTTTCTCCTTCTCTCTTTCTTTCTTTCTCTCTCTCTCTCTTTCTGCTATTAAGCGGTTCTCAGGGCAACATGGCAGAATGACAGGCAGCTGTAGAGCGGTAGCCCTGAGCTTCTGATGATGCGCCTGAGACACGCCGAAGGTCAAAAGGCGATGCATGCAGAACTGTATACTCTACAACTAAAGCTTAGAGTAGAAATGAAGGTTACGTTTGCTCTGGAGACGAATCGTAAAGACGGCGATGCTTAACGGCAGGGATTTCGAAGTCGTGCCTTTGCTTCATGAGCACGGGGATAAATATAGAGACATTTGAAAACAGTTTGAGGTAAATATTACAAAAGCATTGACATTTAAGTAAATAGCTGTCGGTCTGTTTGTTTCCAGAGACAAGCATATTCTCCTTCGCGAGCTGGAAATCAGCCCAGTCCATGGGTTTAAATGGCGTTCAGAGTTTTACGGTCAATTTCACATGGCGTTATTAAGACGAACAACGACGACACTCCTAAAGAGCGAAATCCCAACGCTCGTGGGTTATGTCTGCTGCGTTTAGATGACACCTTACTGAAAAAACATTGAGCTCGTTACACACTGTTCGCTGTTCAGAAGAGCACACTCAGGGATTCTTATATATATATATATATATATACATAAAACATTTAGTTTTTTGTTTGGATCTATTGATTTATTCTTTCATTCATTGGTTCGTTCATTTCTTTATTACATTTGCTGGTCAGTAAATAAATAAATCTTTACAGCACTTGGCGTACATGTTCATGATGGCGACGGTCGGATTGTGAACCTGGGAGTGTTAATAATAATAATAATAATAATAATAATAATAATAATAACGTCCTTGGCCAGGCAGATGAAGTAGCACTTGACGCTTTGTTCGTATGCTAATGATTATTTTACACGCGCACTACAAACTGTAATTGAAAAGTGCAGAGGACGAATCATGCCAGTAATCACAACAGGAATGACCTCGACTCGCTCGTTAACTGTTTGGGGGTGTGCGAATATAAGAGGAACGAAACGGCGACGTTCTGAGAGGCGGTTTGTTGTCAACTTAGCGTTAGCATCAGGTCTTTGGTATGAAAATGAGTGGATGCACTCATGACCGCTGGTGGGGGGAAATGGAAACGTAACAGGAAATACGGAGGCTAGACCGGAGGGGAAACCGATCGTTTATCTCTAACTTCAATGTTGTTTTTTTCTTCTCTTTCTTCTTTTGCGTGGCTTCGTTAGCATGGCTGTTTGTGGTCGTGCTTGTCTCGCACCTCGCTAAAAGCTTTGTGAGACGCTTCTAATAACTACCCGCTGGTGCGACGAGACAATCGGTGTCTTAATTGTGTGGTGTGATAGTTAGGCCATGTATCTGATAATTGGAAGCGTTTGGCTGCTACAGAGGCGTAGTTTACAGCAATATTCTCAGCGCCTCCATCATGCGCTCGAGGCTTTCACTTTGTTTGTCGCTCACTCTTTGCTAATAACAGGACTGTTCGCCGTTCATTCACGCATATAAGTATTGGTTTTATGCCTCAACTGTGACATTCTCGGAGCCGCGGTGTAAGGAATCATTTACCTAGGGCTGTGTGCTGCACAGTCACATGTTTTTGTGCCCGGAAAACTAACTGGCGTTTAAAAAGTGGTGGCTAATGTAATATATGACGTATGGCAAGCTTTCTAATTAACTTCTCACTGTTTTTGGTCCTGTTTGTTTCTGTTTTGAGCCCCCCCCCTCTCCCTCCGCCCCATGCTGTTGTTTTGTTATCTGATTGTGTTCACCTCTTCCGTGTTACTCCTTGATTCATTTGTCTGTTTACACCCTGTAGTCTCTTCATAGCATCGCAACATCTTTGGTATCGTTACGGTCGAGCCTTGTTTACTAGTTCAAATTCCTCGTTTCGTGTGGAGCGT
>NC_071267.1:327500-355000 GCF_023375685.1 Ictalurus furcatus
GAAGCATGAAACGAAGCTTGAATTGAGGTCCGGTGACTTCCGCTCGGGGCCAGATGTCTGTAATTCCCACCCTGGTCTTTCCCAATAACTCTCACAGTTAATCGCTTCTATGGAGTTCTTCATCAAAGTCTATAGGAATCCTCTCGCAGGAAGCAGTTCTACACAGTTAGAGCAACACGTGAATAAAAACACTTCCCGTGCACATGCGCTGCACCACGAATGATTCGCCAACAACCAGCATGTGATGACAGGAAAGGAGGACGCGAGCGGCGACGCAGAGCTTTACATCGGAGGAGGAAATTAACACCAGGCCTTGCGTTTGGAAAATCACAGGTGAATAAATATCAGCTTTTTTATTGAATCAAATAGAATATGAATCTGTTGAATCATTGCCTGCAACAGTGTGTGTGTGTGTGTGTGTGTGTGTCCAGTGTATGATCTGTTGAATAGTGAAAGGACGAAAGGACGGACTCTCTCTCTCTCTCTCTCTCTCTCTCTCTCTCTTCAGTACAGGAAGTATGGACAGACAGGCGCTGCAGGATTTATCCGATCTTTTTTTCTTATCTGATTCCGTGGGTTAAAACACGCACCTGGAATCTCAGACAGTAAAAATGAGCATCATAGTTCTTTCCCCCCAAAAAATCTTTCACAGCACTCGTTCACTCGATTCACTCGACTCACTGATTCACTGATTCACTGATTCACGAGCCTTTCTTAAAATTTCTCTCACGTTGCATACAAAGTTGAAGCTTCTAGCTTGAAAAGAGGAGGGGGGGGGGCAGTTCTCAGTTTTCAGCCCTCCCACACACACACACTCTCTCTCTCTCTCCCTCTCTCTCTCTCTCTTCAGGTCTAGCCAAATCCGAGATCCTTTTCTTTTCGCTCCAACTTCGTTGCACGCGCATGAATTATACATTATGCTTTCTCTCTCTTTTTTCTTTTTTTCTTTTTATTGCACTCATCATCATCATCACCCCCCCCCTCAAACCCTCCGCGTGCTCATCTAATCTCTCTCAGTCTCAACGCTAATTGCATCAGTGTCTTGTCATTTTAGGATTTTTTTAAACATAAAGGGAGTCGGTATTGACCACATGATGCGGCACGAGCTCCTTACCGATGTGAATGATGGAGTCCGCTCGCGCACCGTCGCACCGCAGCATACCGAACGCGACGCAGATCACCAGCAGCAGTTCCATTTCCGCTCCGCTCGCGCGCCGCGCATCCACGCGTCTCTTGCGTATTCTCCTCCCTCGCGCGCTCGCTCGATTTGCACCCTCGCGGTATATTTATGTATTTATTTCATTTCTATTTATGAAGAGAAAAAAAAAAGAATAAAAAAAAACTCTTTAATTCGAAGTGTCCAGGGATTGCAAATATGCAAATATTAAGAGAATGTAAAAAAAAAAAAGAAAAAGAAAAAACTGTAATGCGCGCGATCCGGGCTCCCGTTCACCGCAGGTCTCGCGCCGAATCTGAGAGGCATGAACGAGCTGCAAACGGAGAAGGAGGAGGAAGAGGAGGGCTGCTCTCTCTCTCTCTCTCTCTCTCTCTCTCTCTCTCACACACACACACACACACACACACACACACACACACTCTCTCTCTCTCTCTCTCTCACTGACGTGCCACGTGACTGCGGAGGAGCTCTAATGCGGAGAAGCGGAGCCGCGCGCGGAGAGACGGAGTCGGAGTCGGTGACGGAGACAGGTGATGCTGCGCGCGAGGATGGAGGCGTGTGAAGGAGTGTGTGCGTGTGTGTTGGTTGTATGTGTGTGCGCGCGTGTGTATGTGCGAAAGAACCGGTCCAGCTTCAGCTGGTAAACTTTCTCGCGTGAGTTTTGTTTGTTTGTTTGTTGGTTGGTTGGTTTATAAGTGCCATGCAGGATGCTAAGGTGTTTATTTAAAAAAAAAAAAAAAAAAAGTGTGACGAGGTGGTGGGAGGAGGAAAGGAAAAGATTTATCATCAAACGAACCGGAAACGATCAGCGCGTGAAAGGATGTCAGGACGTCAGGATGGCACGCGAGGATTCGCCGCGCGCGTCTCAGAGGACGGAAAGCAGGACTTGAGGGACTGGTAACGAAAGGACACGATTGATCCGCATGCGCGCGCGCGTGTGTGTGTGTGTGTGTGTGTGTGTGTGTGTGTGTGCGCGCGTGTATGTGTATTTGTGTTTGCGCGTGCGTGTGCGTGTGCGTGTCCTGTGGATCATGTATCATGTCATGTTACAGAGTGGCGTTATTTCTCTCCCATGGCGGGACTGAGTCTCTGTAAACATGATGAACTTCTAAAGGTTTACTGATGTTAGAAAATGTTCCAGAATGAAGGAAAGGACTGATCAGCGTATCGCAGCTCTGCACGCAGCTGAAGACGGAGCCGAAAGTCACGTGATAATATTCTTACTCTTACAATTAAAGGATATTTCTTGCAGGCTCGTGCGAAACCGGAAATGTCCCTTAATTGTTTGGCTAAGTGTATTGAGCGCGCGGAAGTCGTTGAGCGCCGCGGGACTGTGGAGAGCTCACAACCGACAGCTCCTTCTTCTTCTTCTTCTTTAAAGGAATACATAATAAATTAATATAATAATAATAATAATAATAATAATAATAATAATTTGTTAATTCAAAGAAGGAACTAAGAGCTCAGGGTTGATTTATACAGCTGTTTATTTGTTCATTTTTTATGTGGTTGTAGTGTGTGTGTGTGTGTGTGTGTGTGTGTTGCATGAAATGCGAGTTTTGATCTCTATGATGTTGCAGCAAGAAGTCGTGATCAGGAGGCTGCAGAAGGATGTTATTTATTTATTTATTCATTTGTTTGTTTGTTTGTTTGTTTTCTGTACTTGAGATTTATGACGCGCACCGTGGTTTGTTAGCGCGAGCGGAGGATTAGTAAAGATTTGCGGGAGCAGAAATATTGGCACTTATCGAGCTGAAGAGCAGAGACTGACAGATACGGACCAGAGGAGGAAGATCTACAGACTCTGCTGAGAAAGAGAGAAAGTGCGCCTCTCCTGGACTGCGCCGGAATTGCACACGACTCACACTTTTCTCCAGGAGAGAGGAGGAGAAAAACATTTACTACATGCATGTCACGTGTGATGATGTGAGTACATGGCATGCACGTGAAAGTGTATGTTTTCAGCACGGGATAAATCAAAGCTACACGTGAAAATATCATTATTGTGAAAATAAACAGTGTTGTTTTTGTACCGTTTAATTACTTATGCGAAAAAAAATAACTAAATAAAAAAAAAAAATCATGGGAGTAAAATAAAACCTAGCTGTGAAAAGAAATAAACAATGCGTAAAAATCACATGCGGAAAATTACATCAATAACTTCACATGAAAATAAATAAAATCGTGATTAAAAAGTAACGTATACAAAAATGTAAAAATAAATAAGTCAATCAAAAACAATCACATGAAAATAAACAAATGTTTGTAAATATATATATATGCATTTTTTAAAAAAACAACAAATCAATCATGTACAAAAAATTTGCTATATGTGAAACTCGCTATATGTGAAAAATGCGAACGTTTGTGACGGCATGTCAATAACGTGATAAATGTCACGTGTGATGCTTCTGTAGCCTCTGGATAATAATAATAATAATAATAATAATAATAATAATAATACCTCAATAATAATGAATTGAATATAATATAATTAAATAATATAATCAATATAATAAATATATAAATGTAATATAATAAATAATGTAATAATTATAATAATATAATTAAACCTAATTAACAAACATTTTTAAACTAATTTACAAAATGTTTTAATGTTCTGCCAGAGTACAGATCAGACACGAAAACACTCTACGACTGCAATAAATACCTGCCAGAATATCCTTGTACATAGTTAAATAATAAAACTAATAATTGAATTATGTTTATATATATATATATATATATATATATACACATATACATATACACACTGTATCACCAGTTATAAAATGAACAGAATACCGGCCCTTCCCCTGCTGTGTGGGATGATGTGGAGACCACCGCTGGGAGATTTGGAAGAGGAAAATGATGATGATGCACCAAAGTGAATATACAATAAAATTGTTATTTTAAAAAGAAAAGAAAGAAAGAGAAAGAAGAAACTATGGGGAAATGATTATAATCAGAGGATTGTCACTCCAACATCCCTGCGGTCACATCATACATCACAGCTCTCTAACATCGTTATCGTTTTAATATAATTTCATAAGACAGCTTACACCTAGGTTTTATTAACTCCATCTGTCCATTTCCCAGCATCGTGCTCACGAGAAATCCAGCGTAGAAGAAGGAGACGTTGGACCCAGAACGCGACGCAGCTACACGATGACGCTGTCGAGACTCGTCTCGGCTAGTTAGTGATGTATGTACTTACGTATAGAAAGTTTCTCGTGTTCAGAGTTGGGTTCTGCAGCAGCACCAGCGCTTTCTTCACTCCAGGGCAGTCTTCAGGATTTTACAGCAGCAGTTTTTAGGGATTGAAGCAAGGGTGAACCTTGCGCATGAGCTGCTTTTGGTTCTTGGATTTGGTATTAATAATAATAATAATAATAATAATAATAATGAAGAATGAAATCGTCAGAACCGTTGGATTTGTGCACTAATATTGACTAGAAGAAATACCCGCGAGCGTATATTCCATGTTTCATGTCATTTTGATTGGCTCCTGCGCACCGATGTGCGCGGTTGAAGCCGACTCGAAATAAGAGCATGAAGTAATGAGTACACGGTATGTGTCTGAGCTACTGTTCACTTCCTGTTAGCGGGTACCTCAGTACACACGCACATCATACTCAAGGAGATCCTTTCAGGTTTTTCAGAGCTTCAAACAGTGCGCTTTATAAAAGGTTTGAGTCGGGTTTTCAGAAAGGACGATTTAAAGGATGTGGACTGGCGTTCTTGATCAGCTTTAGCCTCACAGTGTAATACTGCACTCCAATGCCAGGTAACGGGTTCTCAAGCATTTTGCATCCAGTGACTCCTTCCAAATCAAAAGAATTTCCAGTGATCTTCCAAATGATCCATGTGCAGATTTCATTTTAAGAACAATACATGTTCGATTAGAGCTAAGGTTGTTGGAATTGTGCCTAACTAAAGACATGGCCTGTAGGAATATCTGGAGAAGCTTCCTCTCCGTGAACAACCCCGCTCGGGTGCTGGATCATCTCCAGAGTCTTCACAGGAATGACCCAGTCAAAGGGCTTCAGCAAAAAGCAGGGCACAACAACAAACACCTGTGAGTGTAGTCAAAAGCTCATTTAACTGAAAAAAAAAGAAGGGAAAGCTTGATATTATGGCCAAACAGATGTGCGCTCTATTTCAGTGCAACTGATACTTTTTAGTATTCCGCTGATCTTTTATTTCCACATACTTAAGCGTGAAAGGAGTCAAACTGGCTCTTCTGTAAAACCCTAAAAAGATTTTGTGATGAATTAATGTCGTTTCTCTCCAGACACAGGTACTAACAGTAAAGTTTAGTAGCGTCAGATCAACATCAGAATTGACAAGAGACTCCGTTTCCCTACAAAGAACACACCTACAGATATGGCCACCATGGACTACACTTCCCAACACCCACCGACTTTATCACGTTCCACACTCACATTATGGGTCACGACTGGGCCACAGCAGCTACAACCACTTTGTGGACTTGTTTCAGCGTGTCTTTGATCATCCACCTGAAAGGATATCGGAGGACAACTACTCACAAGGGTCAAGAGGAATGGCTGAGTATGCGCTGGTAGCAGGTGGAATGAACCTGCCCTCAGAGCCTCTTTCTATTAGGGTCTTCACCCGGAAATCCTCTCGGAAATGGCCTTCTGAGATGACAAGGTGACTCTCAACTCTCCGATTGATCCCAAAATACATCTGGATCATCTGTTTCGGTAACCGGCAAACACCCATCGGAAACTGGTCGTGATCAGCCACTCTGAATCATTCAACAATACCATCACTGACCCATTCTGGAAGTCACTACACCTCATTCCCCTGCCCAGTTTCCCACAGCGACACCACAGCAGAACTGCTCTTCAACCCTGTGTTCAGTATCCCAGAAGACATTGCAGTGACAGAGGCACACAATTCACATCAATAGTCTGGTCAAACTTTAAGGAAAAATTAGGAGTGACAGTAAGCCTAACTTCAGGTTATCAACCACAAGCGAATGGGCCAGTCGAAAGAACCAACCAGGAGATCGGGCGTACCTCAGAACCTTCTGTACCGAGGACCAGGGGCATGATTGGGCCCAGTTTCTTCCATGGGCAGAGTATGCCCAGAATTCGCTACGCCGCTCTGTGACACAATTAACCCCTTTCCAGTGTATGCGCGGTTACCGACCCCTCTGTTCCCCTGGAACGCCACAGAACTCCGCAGATTCACCAGAAACGGACTAATGCTTTAAAAAGGAGCGAACGGGTTTGTGAAGGCATGCACCGATGACTAGAACAAGTGTCCCAAGTAGATAAGAAGAATGCAGACCAACACCGACGGGAAACATCACAATATCGCCACGGAGACCGAGTTTGGTTGGCCACCAAGGACTTCAGAAGCGTGGTGGGTGTTGAACCCGTGAACTCCAAATACATAGACCTGCACAAGATCCTGAGACAAATCAATAAGCTTGAATTACCACAACACTGCCGAACAGCACCTTCGTTCCACATATCATGCCTCAAACCAGTCATGCCTGGACCACTGCCCACTGTCCACTCTGTCAGGGCAACACCGGAGTCGAAAGAAACTCTGTTTCCCAGAACACACCACGTCCTACAAATATAGCCACCAAATACGGACTGCACTAACCAACACCCACAGACTTCTAATCACACACACCTGGACCAAATCAGTTCCACCCACACTATATAATTACTTCAGTTCCACACTCACATTGTGAAGTAAAGCTCAGTGTGTATCCACCTGCACTTACCAAGCCTTTAAGTCCATGTATTGTTCTTCTGGTTTTGATTTCGTTCTGCCTCTCGTTTGTGATTTTGGAGTTTGCCCAAGTATTGATATTTGTTGATCGCTGTTTTGGATTTGTTTGCCAGCCCCTGTAATAAAACCACAAACTGCATTTGCGTCTGTCTCCACCGCCGTCTCGTGACAAGTGGAAATGGAGAAATCTCAGAATATGCAGCGCATGCAGAATGTTTAATAAAGGGCTGTATATTCACATATCACAAACACAATGATTATTAAATGAATAAATGTCATACACAAATTCAATCAAAAATGTCTTCATGCTGCCACGCCGGCCTGGCGAATCCCTCTCGCTCCTCTTTCCTGATATTTCAATAAAATGGATGGATGGATAATACTAATACCAATACTGCTACTACTGCTGATACTAATATTACAAATACTGCTACTTATAACTACTGCTAATACCACTACTAATGCTAATAATGGGCTAAATCTGCTACTACTGATACTAATATTCACACCAGATTACTACTTCTAGTACTAATGCTAATAATACGACCACTACTTCTACTCTAGAACCAAAGAAATCCAAATAAATTGCTTATTCCTACACTAAATTAAAGAGAATTCATATGAATTTAACAAAAAGTACTTAGTAATGGGAAATGCCCCAAATGTTAACGCAGAAATTTACATTTCTCAATTACCCATCACGATCATGAACCGACTATTAGTGTTGAATTAACACAAAGAATTCAAATAAATGGATCTTTTACATATAATAATAATGAATCTTTAAATGGTCATATATACATTACAGCCCAGTGAAATTCTTTTTTTATCCGCATATCCCAGGGGTCAGAGTGCAGGGTCAGCCATGATACAGTGCCCCTGGAGCAGAGAGGGTTAAGGGTACAACAGTGGCAGCCTGGCAGTGCTCGGGCCGGAATCCCCGACTTTCCAATGAGTAACCCAGAGCCTGGCAGCGCTCGGGCCGGAATCCTCGGCTTTCCGATGAGTAACCCAGAGCCTGGCAGCGCTGGTGCCAGAGTCCTCGACTTTCCGATGAGTAACCCAGAGCCTGGCAGCGCTCGGGCCGGAATCCCCGACTTTCCGATGAGTAACCCAGAGCCTGGCAGCGCTCGGGCCGGAATCCCCGACTTTCCGATGAGTAACCCAGAGCCTGGCAGCGCTGGGGCCGGAATCCTCGACTTTCCGATGAGTAACCCAGAGCCTGGCAGCGCTGGGGCCGGAATCCCCGACTTTCCGATGAGTAACCCAGAGCCTGGCAGCGCTCGGGCCGGAATCCCCGACTTTCCGATGAGTTACCCAGAGCCTGGCAGCGCTGGGGCCGGAATCCCCGACTTTCCGATGAGTTACCCAGAGCCGTAACCGTCAAGCCACCACTGCCCATATAAATCTTTGTTCGGTAACACTTTATTTGGAGGACACCTACATACATATGAACGTCATAACGCACTCATAACCATTACGTTTAGCTATAAATTGTCTAATGCTGTTTAATAACAGATTTGTGTAATGCTTGTGAATGCTTTATGAAAGGAGCCCTTTTCTCTCCAGTCCTATGTGACATATTGCACAAAACCTGTAATGTCACCTGACGAGTTTTGACATAAGCCTAAAGCCTCTGACACTGTTTTATAAAAGCTTAATGTAATGGTTATGAGTGTGTTATGAAGTTCATATAAATAAAGCATTGCACTTTGTTCTAAAGCACCCGAGATGCACACCGTGTTGACTGGCTACACAATCGCACATAAATCACTAAGCAATCCGATGCCGAGTGCAATTAGACAGGGGGAAATTGTCTCCGAACCGTGGAGCTGCATTACAGACTCGGGGCAGGTCCAGTGACCCGTGGGAGAAAGACGTGATTTGTTTCAGGAAGCCGAGGACCAAGAAGTGTTTGTAATAGCTTTCCACTCACCTGAACAAAGTATACGTGAAGCACCGAGTCACTGGAAAACAAATGCATTAGGCATGAGTAATTTATTAGGACCTCATTAAAACCCGTTGAACTCATAATAATAAAGAATCATTTCTGCTCACTGACTCTCTCTGGCTCACCCACTGGCTCAGAACTAAAGGAAACAGCGGAGTTACATATGTACCCGTGGTTCTGGAACATCTGGAACAAAACAGCCCGAGGACAAGCGTTACGTAGGCTACGTACTCAACAAAAATGAGCGGGAAAGCTTGACTAGTTCCGAAGGAAACCCTGGCGTTCTTCCTCTCAGTCGTGGAACCATGTTGGGGATTGTGACATATTAGAAATATATCAATGTATTCCAGATTTCTATGTCATGACATTTTACCATTAAAGGTACATTCGCGGTCCATTAGTTGCAGATGGTTAAAAGCGACACGACATTCTTTAGGCACTCTAAATAATAGAACACGATAAGCCTATGTACCGAGGTTTCCGTGAGAACATTTGCGTCGACGCTTATTACATTTCCTGCTAGTCACGCTAGTATTATTAAAAAGAAAGGCGCGTAATGATATCAATTCTGCGACGCTGCTTTTGTTTACTGGTCTTTTGTAAGCACACGAACGGACATCTCGTTTGCATGGTTTTTAAATGAATCCTAGTTATTGTTCAAACCTCTGGCCTCCATTAATGCAGCAAATGGTTTGGTATTGCACAGCTGTGGCTGCCATATGTGCAGCAAAACAAACTGTCGTGTCCGCTTACAAACCGTCAGCCACCGCGAACACTACACAAGCTGCGCATCTTAAAAAACGTAGACGTGCGCTGCTTTCTTGACTGATGAATGCACACTGGAATAGTCATTTAAGAAAATCTACTAATCATGGAGAGCGGAGATTGAGACTCGTGTAAAACGAGGCGTGTCCGTCTAATTTAAGAAAGTATGTCGAGGTAAGTTTTGCCAGATTTGCTCATAGTAACTGGCTATAGTTAGCTAAGTTACTCTGTTTGCTTTTCTAAAGCCAGGTTAGGTTAGGATATTGTGATGACATCATCATGTATGGTAGAAATGTCTATGGGTATTGTGATATGAGGGAATGACAATAACAGTAACAGTAACTCCGCTTCATCATATCACCTTGTTGTTGATGATTTTCCTACGACAGCACGACATGCAGTGTTTTGTTCCTTACTTAGCATCCTAAAAGGGTTCTGCTTGGAATTTCCTGTTCGAGAAACACTCAGTTGTTCTTGTACTCTTTTTTTCATAAAGGCTTCCCCTTACTCTCCCACATCTATAGTACTGGGTCTTCTGTTTTTCTCTTTTGATTTTTGTTTTGTTTAATCTTAGTTGTATTTTTGATTGATTGCTGTTTGGATTTAGCTGAAATGGTGTACAGCACTTTGGCCATCACTTCTTGTCCTTTAAAAAGTGAGTGCACCCCTCACATTTGTGTAAATATTTGATGATATCTTTTCATGTGACAACACTGAAGAAATGACACTGTGCTACAATGTAAAGTAGTGAGTGTACAGCTTGTGTAACAGTGTAAATTTGCTGTCCCCTCAAAATAACTCAACACACAGACATTAATATCTAAACCGCTGGCAACAAAAGTGAGTACACCCCTAAGTGAAAATGTCCAAATTGGGCCCAAAGTGTCAATATTTTGTGTGGCCACCATTATTTTCCAGCACTGCCTTAACCCTCTTGGGCACGGAGTCCACCAGAGCATTGCCTGTCGTTTTCTCTGTGACGATGGTACCTGCTGCCTCCAAGTGTTTCTGGAGCTCTTTCCGAGTGGCCCTTGATTCTTGGGCTACTCTTCTGACTATTCTTCTGACTCCCTGGTCAGAAATCTTGTGAGGAGCTCCTGTGATGATGGAGTGATGTGACTGGAAGATTCAGAAGTTTTGAAATACGTCTGTATCCGATTCCATCAATATGTTCTGCGAAGGTCTTGGGAGAGCTCTCTGCTTTTACCCATCATGAGATGTTTCTTGTGTGACACCTTGGTAACGAAAAGCCTTTTTATAGACCATCACTTTACTAACCCAGCTGATATTAATTTGCAAAGATAGGAGGTATAATTACTGACGGATTTCAGCTGGTTCCTTATCTTACCTTGCCTCGGAGAACTGCTTTTTCTTAACGTGTTCAGTACTTTTTTCCCCCCCGTGTCATTCCCCTTTATTACACATAACTTTATTTATGGACTTTAATGTTGTGAATTCTTGATACTTCCGGATTTGTTGAGTTAATACTGATGTCTGGTGAAAATTTCATGTGAAAAACCTCATTGGAAATATATTTACTGAAAAACATACTTATTTCCACCCACTGTAAATATACTAAAGAAAGATGACTTGACTTCATCTTTTTTTTCTCCTAGTAATCTGGGTATTGAGCCAGCTAGATGCATATGAAGGATATCTGCTTGGTTTATACTTTAGCTGTTAATGGTTTGCTCTATAAACTTTGCCGAAGGTGGATAATTATAACGCACTGCTACTTCATTACTTTAATAAATGATGATTGAACTGTAGTAGATCGATACTGTAGCCGTCTAGTGCCACGTCTAGTGTACGTGTTATATTATAAACCCTCGCTGGTGTCAGGGACCCCGAGTTCTTTTTTCTGCTTTTGCAAGCTCTTAAGATGTTTTTTTCCCCATCCAATGGAAATCATATTGGCTGCACTCATTATGCACACCCACTCACTCTTCCCTGAGATTCAAAATAGCTCCCTGGTGCCACACGAGAAAAACCGAATGCAAATGTGGGAAATTTTGTTCTCCAGTGACAAATTACATTCATCATCATCTCTGCCACAGCCCATTGCCAATCCACCGCTAACGCCAAATACAGCAGGAGCAGGACTCACTGAGAAATGTTTTTCCTGAAAGCCTGCCTACCATTTCTATACAATTCAGAATAAACATCAAATGAATTGAATCGCATTCTTAAAAGGCGAAATTTCCTAAAAATTAGTCGTTATCGTAGTGGATGTGCTTCAAGTGGACGATGAAGGACGTATACGCTGTTATTATATCCCGGAATACGTTTAGAAATAGTGATGACAACATGTCATTCTCAACACGCTTGGGAGGGGGGGGGGGTGAATTTCACAGTAACAGACAGGAAGGATTCAGACGCGGAGCTAGGATCAAAACGTGATCCAGGATCCAAATCATTACGTGGGTCCAAGCCAGGAATGGCAAGCCTTCGCTATGAACGTGTACATACGTGCTAATACGTAGTGTCAGCTAATACGTGCAGGTACGCCCTTCTGTGTTATATTTTACACATGAAGTCCATCGTCCTTCTTAATGAAACACGTGAGAAAATATAACTGAATGCCGTTCATCACAGATTCCTTGCAAAGCCATGCGGTTGTGTCTCGAATCAGTCCGTCGCGTCGTCATCCCAGAGCCGTACCACCGTATTACACACAACATAAAGCGAAATTACACATCGACACCTTGTTTACTTACTTTATTTACTCCCTTATTTACTCAAATGACTGATCAGCATATCCTGTGTCTCTTGGTGTTTAATACGCGGTTACGAGGCTATAATCGGCATTAAAATAAACAAGAATTAAAACACGCGTGACGATTTCATGAGCTCGGTTTATAAAGTCTCGCGCGCTCGAGTGACTCTCCGAGCTCGGTGTAAAGCGATATACGAGTTCAAATGGATTTGACTGAATAGCAGGACGTGCTGTACGACGCGCCACTGAATAATGAGTGCGGAAGCCATTTTGTTCGATTAAAGCAGTGATTAATGCGAGCGTTAAATATACTAGACTCCTATTAGATTTATTTCAGTGCTCGCTTTTTTTTTCCTCATTTCTGTACTGTGTCATCGTATTAGACTTTTAATTTCTCATTTTTAAGGTGTCTCTTGTTATGTTTTGGACAGAGGAGGACTGTTCTGGCTTTACGTTGATGTACGGCAGCACATCAGGCTGCTTTTAAAGCCCTTTTTTTTTTAATCCACTGGTCTTTTAAAAACCTGTCTTCATTCACTCGGTTTGAAAAGAGCAATACTTCTAGCCCGTGTGCAGGAACATATTGAGGTTTATAAGTACTGATCTCCAGACCCACTCCTTCGTCATGTCCCAGAGCTCTCGTTCTCTTTGACCCGTCCGCAGCGTAGGTTAAAAATACTGACCTTCATCACGTGAGGCGTATTTCCTTTGCTAGAACCTTCTCCACGTCTTACTTCGCACGTTCGGCCGATGAGAACGCATCTCTGCAGTCCTTCACGTCACTGGATTTCCCTTTTTGGAAAAGCGGGTTAATAATAAATAAAAATCATTACTAAGAGGGAGCGTCTGGAAGTCATTCGGTTTCTAACCCGGTTTCTGCAGCTTTTTAGTCCAGTGGTGATAGTTTTTATTTTATTAATAATGGCTTGTCGAAATTGTAAGAAACGGTCTTCATGCTGTATTTCCACAGTGCACGTTTTCTGTCAGACAAAATAATAAAAAAGTACCTCAAATTGCCACTTTTGAATATGCGGTGTTTGTTTACAGAAAAGAATAACTGGAAAAGGAATAAATGGCACTTTTTTCCGATGTATTTAACCTCAAACTTTCCCACGAACTCCTGCTGCCTTTTTAATAATCTCGTGCATCTTAAATGATGTAAATAGTCAAATGACCAAAGTACAATCGTGACTTTACTTCCTTTAGTTTCCTCCAGAGATTTCTGCTATTCTCACACGGTTTCAAACGATCCAGTCTGCGTAATTAATGATAATGATATTCTCAGAAAACATAATTCTTCGTGGTAACGATATCACATCGTCATGTCGGCCAAATACAGTGCCAGTGATCTTATCACTACTCAACAAATCTCCAAACGACTTCCTCTGCTCTCCTACGGCTGTTTCTTCATCTGTTACAGGATTTTCCATTTTCTTCTTCTTCTTCTTCGATTATGAGCACCATACATCATCACTTCTGACATATCATGCATCATAATTTGCCAGAAGGACCAGGGCAAGTTTCACAGTTTGACTGCGGAAAATTATGCTAACTTTTGCAGACTCAAAGAGAGAGTCCAGTTTGAAATCTACTTCGTATTGTATGTCAGACTTTTTTTTTTTTTTTTTTTTAAGATCTCAGAGAAGACTTTTACCAATTAAAGTCATTTACATTGAAGTTAAACTGCCAGTTTTATTCATTTGTCTTTAGTAAAGCTTCATCCCAGGAACACTGTGTGTGAGGCAGGAATAGGCCCTGGACACCAATGGCTTTATTTTCCACATATTATGTGAAACATATTAGTCACATGATGACCATTCACTTATCGCTGTTGTTCCCGACGACTAATCACTGTTTTTTCCCCCAATGTCCCAATCACTGATCACCATTTTCCCCCAATGTCCCAATCACTGATCACCATTTTCCCCCAATGTCCCAATCACTGATCACCATTTTCCCCCCAATGTCCCAATCACTGATCACCATTTTGTCCCAATGTCCCAATCACTGATCACTATTTTTCCCCAATGTCCCAATCACTGATCACCATTTTTCCCCCAATGTCCCAATCACTGATCACCATTTTGTCCCAACGTCCCAATCACTGATCACCATTTTCCCCCCAATGTCCCAATGACTGATCACCGTTTTTTCCAATGTCCCAATCACTGATCACCATTTTCCACCAATGTCCCAATCACTGATCACCGTTTTTTCCAATGTCCCAATCACTGATCACCGTTTTTTCCAATGTCCCAATCACTGATCACCGTTTTTTCCAATGTCCCAATCACTGATCACCGTTTTTTCCCCAAAGACCAATCACAACTTTTTCAGATGACCAATCACTGATCACTATCGAATCAAATCTCTGAGAAAAAAAACTGTGGACTGAGGGCTGTGTTTTCATGCCCCATCTGTTATAGGCGCACCCCTTAAAGCCCCTTTACTCCACCCCATCTTTAAGAGCAAGGCTAAACGTACACAATATGGAGGCATTATTTGAGCAAGTAGAGCTATTTTTCACTTGTGGAAGCTCCTGTCTATAGTTTACTGTCGGTTGCCATGGTTTTACTCATTGGCTAGTGCAATGTCCACACCTGTCCATCCTCTCAGGCTACCTCCAGAACATATGTCAAGCACACAAATCAGATGTATTCTTGCTAAAGTGAAAAATGCTGAAGTTTTGTGTATATTTCGAGATTTCGTCCACCTACTTAAGGCGCTCACACTGCAGCCCTGCTCCGTTTAAAATAAAATCAATCAAACACCTCAAGCCCATAGCAATGCAGCGAGTATCAGCGACTGGCTCAGGAACTATGACTCGTGAGTAGGAGTGAGTTTGTGGAACCAAAATCCACAGATAATGACTTACAGTGAAGGGAAAAATAAGCCCAGCACCGCTCCGCGAGTTCATTCGTAGCCACCACATAGCTTTGCATAAAGTTGAACCATGCGCAACAATTTCATGTCGCTCACTGCAGCCGCTTTGCGATGGCGCTTTACAATGTTAGCCCAGATCTCACTGTTCTGCGGTTTGGTGATGGGATTTTCTCTGTGAGCGGTCACAGATGCTCCGATACTTTCAAGCATGTTTGATTTTCTCGCTGATCATCTGACCATCTGCTGATCCTTTTTCCACAAAGGATTTTTTTATTATAATAACAATAATGGCCTTCTTCTCACTAATCTTTCTGTAAGCCCAGCTTTGTGGGGTTTCCTGTGCACAGCAGACCATCAATGTGAGCAGTTTGAGGAACGAAGTTCTCCATGGATCCTCTGCTGGTTCTTTCTTCCGTCATAAAAGCATCACAGTTCACTCGGCTCTCCAGTGTCAGCTCTGGATTTTGCAGGGTAGCCGTGTTCCCTCTGCATGGTGCTTCATGGGATTCTCGCTAACTTTTGATAATTTTAAGCTTGAAACGTGTGATTTTTTTTCTGCAAAGCATTCGTTTTAAAAACGACAGAAGCCAGCGCAGGGACTAACTGATGAAGCCTCATCTGGAGAGAATAACAGGAAAAAGTGTTAACCTTTCAAGCTCTTTTATATTCTTAGGTTTCTGCATTCAGATTGAAGACGGTCCGAGTCTGAGACTGGAGTCCGATTGTGAAACATTCATTTTGTTCCGGCAAACACAGCCGTGCTGATTTGGATGCGTCTCTGTGGTCAGCTCTTGACAGAAGCAGCGATGTTTTGGCTTGAATCATCCTGATACTTGGCAAAATTCATGATCGCATAAATCTTCACAAGAGCTCCTCAATCACCAGCCACAAAGCAGTCCCAGAACACTGATGATCCTTCGATGGGGCCGCTCCGTATACACAGCCCCAATTTATCACCAAACATGACTTTAATCAGATTTGATTCTGATCATAACACACGAGTCCAGATTTCTAGTGTTTACATCCTAACTAAAATAGAAGAGCGGTGCAAATCCCATTCTTTGGTAAAAAGAGATAAACGTGTCTGCCATTTCATCTGCTTTGGTAATATCGATTACATGCAGGCCAACAGCTATCGTTCTCTTTTGCGTTGGAATCTCGTCACCGTGCGGAAAACCAATAGGATGTGTGTATTCGAGGCGTCAACATACTTTGACGCCTTTGAGAAATATATAAATATGTTCCGAACTGGCACGGATGTGTTCAAACAAATCAATCAATCAATCAATCAATCAATCAATCAGCAACAAAAGCACCGCGTTAGGAGATTATAATTATTTATTTATTTATTTATTACTGCTGAACTGCAGCCTGATTGTATCCCTATATAAAAACACTTTCCATATAATTCATGGCTCCTCGAGCTGAATTAGTAGACTGCAGGTTAGATGACATTTTTCATGCATAATTTGCACGGCTTTCTACTCGGCCTTCCAGGAAAGCGAGCGTCTCCTAAAATAAGATCTAAATGATATCAGTGAGTAGCTTGCATTAGGACAATCAGAGCTTTCAGGGAAGGGACATTTCAAGAGATATTTCAAGAGCTATTAGGGTAAGTCCACTAAAAGTCTTCCATTGGACAGATGAGACGTTAATTAAATGATGGCACTACACTTTACGACCGGGAACCGCGCAGAGCCGAGCCACTCCCGATACGGACCTAACCCTCAAAACCCAGTGTATGGTTTTCAGTATGAAAAGTATGAAGCTTATGCAGAACATCTCAAGAGCATGTGATGTGAAAGTCCACGCAGACAGTAAGGGAATACCACGGCAGTGCTAGCGATGCAAACAGGAAACGGGTCAGTTATCGGTTAAGACGGTTAACGCTGCTTTGGGATGCGGAGTTGAATTCTGGATCGCGATTGGTCAGAAGGTTAATGTTAATGCGCTGTTTTCTCTTATTCACTTCGAGAGAGAGAGAGAGAGAGGAACGGGAAGAGTTACAGCTGAGAACAGGAACTTGTTTCACAGACGACACTAAAGGTAACTATAAATGGATGAAAAGAACACTCGGGATGTGCTGTGATAGGAAAACAAATCACAGACAGGACGTCACAGTAACTCTGTCACGGATTCATTCTCCAGCATCACGTGGAGTGTTTTATTCCTTACTTCTAGGATGATTTGAGGATTGAGAAGGTGGCTTTGGTGAAGCTTCCAGCGCTTCGCTAATCACTCGGTAAAGTCGGACTTATCTGCGAGAGATAATAATGCAGCAGAGCTCCTGCTCCCCTAATCAAATTCTCACTCTTGCTTTTTGATTATGCGGGGGCTCTGTGTGGAGAGCAGGGACGTAACCGAATACGAATACATTATTCAAATTGAACAAACATATGCATTCTAAACAGATCCGAACAGGAGGCGTACTTGTCTGTTTGTTTGTTTACATTACAACACTAGTTTGTTTGGAAATTGAATTTGTTTGGAAATATCGTAGGCGGGTAACGCTCCGGTTAGGCCACGCCCACGTCAGGTTGCGTTATAACACTGGGCGTGGTCATGGTGTGTGTCGAAGGAAATCTGAGCTGAACTCGTACCTGTAGTGTGTGTGTGAGCGAGTGAGAACATGAGGATGATTAGTCCTCGAACACGATGTACAATTTTAGTACTTTTGGAATGGATTGGAAAGTAGAAGAGAGAGAGAGAGAGATATAGGGAGGAAGACACAGGAAGACACGCTGCAGACAGCCAAGCTGTACGCTCTGCCAGGTTTCAGAGTGCAGAGAATTGATGAGAGCCTCTAAAAGAATAAAGTGATGGCTGAATTAATATCTCTCTCGCCCTCTCTCTCTCTCTCGCTCTCTGGCAGGGGCTCACACGCCTGCTGTGATGGTCACAAGGAAGCTGTCTCCCTCTGAAGAGTGCAGATTCATTACCGCGCAACAGAATACGGCCTTCCCTCGTATTTCTCAACAACAAAAAGAAATCGGAGAGTCCGTTAACGGCATGCCAGGAATTATTTTCAAGGCCGCGCATTAAGGACTGACACGCCGAATCCACTACTGATTTGATCTAGGGTTAGGTTTAGGGTTAAGGGTCAGGGTTAAGGGTTTAGGGTCACCGTTTCGTTTCGTTTTTAGCTCTTAGAAGTTGCGCTGAAATCAAAACTGGTTTTTTTCCCCCTGTGTTTCAGAACGTTTTGTTTCTCAGGCGTTATGAACATCCATATAGATATAAATATACCAGATCTAGAATGATATCGATTCTGGGCCAAGTGCTGGAATTTTGTGATGACTCATCCTGTACATGCTCTATGGAGCGTATATGCTCCGCCCCAGGGGGCGTGTCTTGCCCTACGGTAGCCCTTTTGAAAGGAGGCGGAATTCCCGCTCCCTCAGACTGATTCCGTCTTTATACCCCGTCTCCATCTCATTTGAAGAAGCAAATCTGTTCATGTTTACTGGCGATATTTATCCAAGTTTACTAGCTAACGGTAAATATCAGTTCTTTACAGGATGTTTTACTGAGGAATTCATTAGCGAGTGGCGTAGTGTCAGTCATGTACAGCGTACAGTAGATGAGCAGCAAAGGTTTCATGTTTGTCCACCATATTGGTTTGAATGAATCCAGAAACCCTGCACTTCCCATGACCTTCTGGGAACATGACTCTTAGGAGGAAAGAGGTTCCTGCTCTACCCGAGCAACATTTCTCTGAAATATTATTCATCGAGAGCTGAAACTAACGGACTGAAGATCAGCTAAATGAGTTCCTCGTCAAGAGTCCCACATCAACAAACACGGACCGTGTTGTCTTTTCACACGCCGTCGTTAGGAAATTCCGCGACTTGGCCTCAGATCAGCACAGAGGTGCCTCGGAAGAACTGTTTGAGAGAAGTAGAAGATTTTTATGAAGAAACGGGGCGTGGCTCCGGGACGTAACAGCCTCCGTATCCGCTGATAAAGTCACAGGACTGTCCAAGTCTGTGAAGATTTCTGAAGTGCTTACATCATCAGGAGAACACAGCTAAACTCCGCTGTCCTGAAGATGTGGGAAAACGTAAAAGCCGCCTCTTTACCCCTCAGCGCTTTCTTAATAAAACGTTAAGAACCGGAATCTTTTCTTCCTGACTAAAAGCTAAGGACGATAATAAATAGAAGCGGATTTCTCAGAAAGGTAACAAAACTGATGCGTATGTTGACATTGGGCTTGTTAAGATAACTTTCAGTCCAATAGATCGAGCGGCTGATGAATATTTCAGCGGAATGTTGTCTGGGCATGGCGGAATCCTCGACCCTTCCGAGAATCTCATATTAATGTGAAAATAAGCTGCAAATGAGTCAAGTATACAGAGGAAACCGTCGTTGGCCTGAAAACCTAATGTGTTCAGCCACGTTTCTTTTTTCTCTACACACACACACACACACACACACACACACACACACAGATAAAGAGTGGCAAAACGTAATAATGAAAATAAATAAATGCATACCGCTTGGATGAAGTTATAGGCACAAGGAGCGATTACAGGGGCCAAGCACTTTCTGGCCCAACCATCAGCACTTGCTCCCAAGGAGACAAAATTTGATGGCAGTATATCTCCAACCATACTGGATGTTGTGTAAACGAATCACACCATCGCTTTGTCTTCATGGGAATGTTAAAAACAACCTACGTTTTGAGCGAGTGTGCTGAACAAATGTGGCCGAGAGCTTTTCCACACGCTTGAAGCTTCTCTAATGAAGTGAAACAGACGTAAAGCTCAGCACCAGTGACTAACCTAACACGACGCCTCTGTCAGTGACTCATCCAATCAAGCGGATCAGGAGTCACAGGAACGCTGGGCTAATCAAGCACAGCATCACCATCCAAACATGCCATTAGTCCACAAGAGACGTCTCCGAAACATGTCGGGATTTTAATGGACGAAGGCGGAAGATTGAGATCCAACTCCAGCCCCGTGGAAGGCAGCCATGAGTTTGGTGGCCAAAAGGCTTTCGCAAAAATCGATCCAGTGATGAAGGTTTGGCTCATGAGGCTGGCAGAAGATCAACTGTCTCTCTCTGCATAATTTCTGCTTTGATATTTTTGCAAAAAGAACACTGTTCAAGGGAACAAATCTTTCGCACATATTGCCTGGCAAGCGTCAGCATTTGGCAGAAATGCTGCCTCAAATGGATTGAGCTCGTAGGTTTAGTGCCTAATGAAGGCAAGGCAAGGCAAGGCACTTTTATTTCTAAAGCACATTTAAAACAGCCACTGCTGACCAAAGTGCTGTACAATCTAACAAAATTACACAATAAAATACATAAACTGACAAGAAAACACACCCATTAATAAGATAAAACCGATCCAAATGCCAGAGGAAAAAAGATATGTTTTCAGTGAGGTTTTAAAACTATTTACATCTGAAGACAACCTAATGGGTAATGGCGAATCATTCCTCAGAGGTGGAGCAGCACCTTTTAACTTCAAACAAGACCTTGTCAGCATATTTGAAGACCTTAAGGGCCTAGAACATTTAGCCCCTTGTACACAAACAGTAAAACCTTAAACTTCACACGGTATTCGACCGGCACCTAATGAAGTGAAGCCAGAACAGGCAAGATAGGTTCCTTCTTTCGGGTTCCCGTAAGAAGCCTAGCAGCGGAGTTTTGTACCAATTGAAGGCGGGATAAAGAGGACCGAGCCACACCAAGGTAAAGTGAGTTACAGTAATCCAGCCTAGAGGAAATAAAAGCATGACTCACTGTCTCCAAGTCCTTTACTGATAAAAACGCTTTCAATTTCACACTGGATCCGAGATGATTCACCGCTGAATTGATTTGTTTATCAAATTTAAGGCCGTTATCAAGAATCACGCTGAGATTTTTTACATGAGCGTGAGAACTCACAGATAAAGGACCCAGATGGTTATTTGTCTGTGTAGTAGATGCTGGAGGTCCGAAAACTACAACTTCAGTTTTAGATTCATTCAATTTTATAAAATTGGCTGTCAGCCAGCATCTTACCTCCGCAAGACAGTTCAACAGAGAAGACTTGTCAAAATGTTCCCCATGCTTCAAAGGAAAGTAAACCTGGGTATCATCCGCATAAAAAGGATAAGAATAATCAAACCCAAGGGGAGCAAATCCAACGAAAATAAAAGTCAAAACCGGGGGCGCACGGTGGCTTAGTGGTGAGCACGTTCGCCTCACACCTCCAGTGCGTTCGATTCCCGCCAGGGCCCTGTGTGTGTGGAGTTTGCATGTTCTCCCCGTGCTGCGGGGGTTTCCTCCGGGTACTCCGGTTTCCTCCCCCAGTCCAAACACATGCACGGTAGGCTGATTGGCGTGTCCAAAGTGTCCGTAGTGTATGAATGGGTGTGTGAGTGTGTGTGATTGTGCCCTGCGATGGACTGGCACCCTGTCCAGGGTGTACCCCGCCTTGTGCCCCATGCTCCCTGGGATAGGCTCCAGGTTCCCTGTGACCCTGAAAAGGATAAGCAGTATAGAAGATGGATGGATGGAAAGTTTTCGGCGTTTTAGTTTGAAAACTTCAATTCCACAACGTCAATTTGTGAAAGTACAACACAAACAAAAAATAAGTATAAAGATACATTTTAAGAAAGAAAACACAGTCCAGCATTATTATATGAGAGGTAACTATAACCTCCTTCGTTTTACATCCCACTGAATACTCATTTAAACATAATCAATATTAAATAAACTTACAGACAATGGCCTCTTTGGCATGAAATAACAAGAGAATATGCCCTTTTATCCGACACACATCTGCTGCTGCATCACTGCTGTTGTGTAGTGAAACTAAAATGGCTGCCATGACCGCTAACCTAAGTCACATGACACATTTCAACCGATGAAATAAAACAAAGTTAAATGACTATTTAAATAATCCGAGCACTCCCCATCTGGTATTTTAGAATAAAGAAGCAAAGATCCTTTCCAAAGTCCCCAGGAGGAGGAGACAGCACACCGACTCTCTGGGTCAAAAGTGTAGCTGGAGTCAACAGGGCTGGAGAGTTTGGATCACTTGAGATAGGTTTTGGTAGGATCGTGATAGGTTCAGATAGGATCTGATTTGTTTTGCTGGACCCCTTATGGCAAAGAAGCGTCGGAGGGCGTTGATAACGGTGGATACATCAAGAGAATCAGTTCACTCAAATTGCACATCTAGAATACTCAGACAGGTAACAATGACTACCCATCTTCTACAGTTTGCCAAGCCACCTCGAGTGCGTCGAGAAGCGACCATCCAGGGCCTCCATTCCTCCGAGCTGATGAAAAACACTATGAATGCATTTCTTTTCCCCAATGATCCAGAATCCTGCATTTCTGATGGGCAGGTGGACGGGTAGAAATGACAGCCATGAGAAGAAATGGCATGATCCTCGCTGCTTAGCTTCTCTTTTACCCGTATCTGATTAGGACATGGATCACATAAACGTGGACGCCCGTTGAGAAGTATGCTTCTGCGAAACACATCAACCGTGCTAGGTTAATGTGCTGAGCCCAAGCAGACATTTCCAACTATCACCCAGCCAAAGTCAAGTTATTGGGCATATGGTGCCTTATTCGGACCATTAATCTGTTTTCTCACTTTGCGGACCTGGATGATGTCTCTCCCCAAGAGTAGAAAGATTTCAGCATATGGATGGATCTCTGGTATTTCACGAGCAATAGGTTTCAGGTGAGGGAACCCGTGTGCAGTGGTGGAAGATGGGATCTCGCAATTGTCGTCAGGCATGTAATTACACTCGATGAGTGTCGGGTGAGACACGTGCATCTTTCCATCCATAGGTACGGCTTGAAACCCACCGGCTCTGCTTCCAGAAGTTTCTGTCACCCCAGTACAGGTTCGAAGAGTGTATGGATTACCTTACCTTAGAGCATGATTTGGGTATTGGATTGTCTCCACAAATCTCTGTGCATTGTGAAGTAACATTTCACATATCGTTATCCCCGCCATGCTCTGATGAGAGGTCTTTGATGGCCCAACGAGGAGGACCAGGATGAAGTGTGGACACACGCTTCTCGCTCTCACATTCATTGCATTTGATTACTGCCCTGCAGTTCTTTGCCAAGTGAACAGTTGAAGCACAACACCTATACTGTAGCACACACTATTTTCTGTAATCAATATTTGCCTTTCTTCTAGAGTCTCCGCTCTGAACCCGTGGCAACGTCTCGGAGCATGAGGTTTACTTTGTGTATGGGACACTCTTTTTCTAAATCAATACGCTCAATAATGGAAATTCTTCTAGGAAGAAATCCAATTGATGATGCCACACCAGCAACTCTTCTTTGCATTGGACTTTTAAGCAACGGCTCTGCCTTGATCTGGGTTGTGCTGAATGTGCCAGTGCTGAATGCGCAGATCATTTCGAGTACATGCTTCCCTGCAGACAAAGTCGGTACAAAAGGAGAATGGTGGGAAGGTTTTTCATGTAGGTGATGAGGCAACTCCTGCACAATTGGATTGACTCCTCTGGAATGTCCAGGTAAGAAAGTCCTGCTAAGTAGCCTTCAAGTTTAAAAAGTTTTTTAAAAAGTGCTCTCAACCACCTCAGGGACCATACATCTCTTCTTACATCTCTTCTAGATGATCCCAAGCCATTTAAAGCCCAACATCAGGATACTTGTTAGTCACTGAAATGATGCATCTCACATATTCTGATGACTGACTGCCAAGACACTTAATGAGTAATCCAACCCTTGCAGGGAGTGAGTTTCAGCCCGCTGGTGGCATTTAAGGAAGACTCGCATGCACAGTGGTCATCGAATCATGTTGAAGAATGACGTGAAAATAAATGAATCATGTTGAGGAATCAGATGAGAATAAATGAATCATGTTGAAGAATCAGATGACAATAAATGAATCATGTTGAAGAATCAGATGACAATAAATGAATCATGTTGAAGAATCATGTTGAAATAAATTAATCATGTTGAAGAATCAGATGAGAATAAATGAATCATGTTGAAGAATCAGATGAGAATAAATGAATCATGTTGAAGAATCAAATGAGAATAAATTAATCACGTTGAAGAATCATGTGAAAATAAATGAATCATGTTGAAGAATCATGTGAAAATAAATGAATCATGTTGAGGAATCAGATGACAATAAATGAATCATGTTGAAGAATCATGTGAAAATAAAAGAATCATGTTGAGGAATCAGATGACAATAAATGAATCCTGTTGACGAATCAGATGACAATAAATGAATCATGTTGAAGAATCAGATGACAATAAATGAATCATGTTGAAGAATCATGTTGAAATAAATGAATCATGTTGAAGAATCAGATGAGAATAAATGAATCATGTTGAAGAATCATGTAAAAATAAATGAATCATGTTGAAGAATTATTTGAAAATAAATGAATCATGTTGAAGAATCATGTGAAAATAAATGAATCACGTTGAAGAATCAGATGAGAATAAGTGAATCACGTTGAAGAATCAAATGAGAATAAATGAATCATGTTGAAGAATCCTGTGAAAATAAATGAATCATGTTGAAATAAATGAATCATGTTGAAGAATCAGGTGAAAAGAAATGAATCATGTTGAAATAAATTCATTATGTTGAAGAATCAGATGAGAATAAATTAAACATGTTGAAGAATCATGTGAAAATAAATTATTCATGTTGAAGAATCATGTGAAAAAAGCCATTTGAATCTAAACCACTGGTGTGAAACGCGTCAATTCACATGTGCCTTTTCTGTACATGTGCACCTTTAAATCAGGGGTCATGTGGCCAGTGTTTCCTATCAGAATGCACACTCACACACACACACACACACACACACACACACACACACACACACACACACACACACACACACACACCTTGAAGATAACTCTGCAGTCGGGCAAGAGGCAGAGATTACAGTTATCAGACGAGCCGGAGCTCGAGCTGCTCGAGGGTGGATAGAGGATTTCACGGGTCAGTCAAACGGATCATTACTCAGAAAGTGAATGAATTTAGACGCAGATCAAACAGATTAACCTGTGCTATGCTTACTCTGACCTCCGTAACCTCCTGGTAGACTCCATCCTCCTCCACAGTCACTGACGTCTATTCATATTCCTCTTCAGTGTTTCAAACTGAGAAACTCTCCTCAGCCTCCGTGTCCTTTATTCGCTTATTGTAGTTCTGCTACGAAGCGAGAAATAAACAAAACATTGCTTATAGATTACAGAGTCAGGGCTGGGAAGTACCGAACTACGTGTTCTCTCAGTACAGCACGGTTCACTGTAACGGTACTTATTTCAAAATCCGAGCAAGCGTGGAGTGGGGGGAAAACCCCTGATTTTTAATCCCAGTGTTTTATTCCCCTTACACCACAGCAACACCGCTGGAGATGACGGACAGCGCGGTCTCTTTTCTTTCTTTCTTTCTTTATTTATTTATTTTCTTCTCAAAAGCATCGTTTTGTATAAAGCTCTGTATAGATTCTGACAGCTGAAGAGAATAAAGAAAAGGAAGCATAATGCACCTTTAATCTTAATCCCTCGATCAGCCGGAGGCAACGTAAACACACACTGCCTCTCCATTTCCTGCTTTTAATCCTCCCTCTTAATAGTGCACCGTGCGTGCGTGTGTGCGTGTGTGTGTGTGTGTGTGTGTGTGTGTGTGTGTGCGCGTGTGTGTGTGTGTGCTCAGAAGCAGAGCCGCCAAATCCTGAAGTGTGCAATATTGATGAAACTTTGGTGCTCTGATGCTCACACGTACACACACACACACACACACACACACACACACACACACACTGCGCTGCGCTAGAGCAGGCTTCAAACAGCAGTATGGAAAAATATAAATAAATAAAAAAGGACACATGAATGAAAGAGCTCCAGCAGCAACAGGTGTGTGTCGAGGGAAATGTCACGGCCTTCAAAGCCACGAGTATGAGATTGAAATAAAAAAATTATGAATCAAAATTAGGGAGCACAGTGGCTTAGTGGTTAGCACGTTCTCCTCACACCTCCAGGGTCGGGGGTTCGATTCCCACCGTGGCCCTGTGTGTGCGGAGTTTGCATGTTCTCCCCGTGCTGCGGGGGTTTCCTCCGGGTACTCCGGTTTCCTCCCCCAGTCCAAACACATGCACGGTAGGCTGATTGGTGTGTCTAAAGTGTCCGTAGTGTATGAATGGGTGTGTGAGTGTGTATGTGATTGTGCCCTGTGATGGATTGGCACCCTGTCCAGGGTGTACCCCGCCTTGTGCCCCATGCTCCCTGGGATAGGCTCCAGGTTCCCTGTGACCCTGAAAAGGATAAAGCGGTATAGAAGATGGATGGATGGATCAAAATGAAATGAATTTGATTTTTCTTTATAAAGTGTGTATTGCACTGCAGACACAGCGGAGGAGGGAGGAGGGGGGCGGAGGAGGAGGGGGACGGGGGATGGGGATGGGGATGGGGAGGGGGAGGGGGCTATACGCTGGGTAATGTGTGTGGACAGCACATCTTTAGTTCTGACTGAGAGCAGTCACACAGCATGAGGAGGTGTGTGTGTGTGTGTGTGTGTGTGTGTGTGTGTGTGAACCCAGTACCTACAGCATGCATTCTGATTTTATTTATATTATCTTATTATTTAACACACTCTCACACACACACACACACACACACACACACACACCAAATGTATCCAAATATACAAATATGAACGTTTAAGCATTATTATTATTATTATTATTATTATTATTAATAATAAAAGACACGCCACCGGTGGATATGTGTGTGTCTTTGTACCAGGAGTAATCAGGATCCAGGTGACCTTGACGACCAGGCGAGGGAGTATGGGAGGTACGGTTCACCTGGAGAACCCGGTCTTTGAAACGCTGTGCAGGTGAGGAGGAGGATCAGCAGCAGGAGGTTAGCAGCGTATACTAAAGAGAGTGGGTGAGCATGCGTCTAGCCTTTTGTGTAGATAGAGAGAGAGAGAGAGAGAGAGAGAGAGAGAGAGAGAGAGAGAGAGAGAGAGAGAGTGCGAGCGAGAGCGAGCGAGAGAGAGAGAGTGCAAGCGAGAGAGAGCGAGATAGAGAGAGAGAGAGCGAGAGAGAGAGAGCGAGAGAGAGAGAGCGAGGGAGAGAGAGCGAGAGAGAGAGAGCGAGAGAGAGAGAGAGCGAGAGAGAGAGAGAGAGAGAGAGAGAGAGCGAGGGAGAGAGAGCGAGAGAGAGAGAGAGCGAGAGAGAGAGAGCGAGAGAGAGAGAGCGAGGGAG
>NC_071267.1:360000-367500 GCF_023375685.1 Ictalurus furcatus
GCATGTTTTCACCCGCAGGAAAATCTCTCGACGTTTCCTACCTCATAAGAAGTTCGTTCCTGTCCTCACTTATACGCTGTAGCAGCTGCAAACACTCGTTCCCTCAGCAGCCCTGTCTCTATTCTCCATCACGCCGCAGCAAGACTCACTGCCGGGCCTTTAAACGGACAATAACCGACACTGCTGCCCACCTTGACACAAGGACACACGTGGACGTCTGACACGTGCGTCTTGGCAGTTCTTCGCTCTCCTACGCGTCTTACTCGAAACCCCGCACACACCGCCAGCGCTGAAGATCGTCGTTTCCACCATAACGCCGCAATCCCTTTCTCCTTGGGTATGAATTAAACCCATTTTACTGTCAAGAAATAAGAAACACACACTTAACACACACACACACACACGTATTCTTTTCCATCAGCGCAGATTTATCCAGCCATTATTTTTACCTTCCATAAAGTCAGGTAGAAGAGAGAACACTGGTGTGGTGAGTGACACTTAATTTCAAAGCATCAGCAAGTCATTCGTTCTAGTGCAGATGGCTTGGGCGTGCACACACACACACACACACACACACACACACACACACTGTTCTCTTTAATACACCACCTGGCCTAAAAACATCAGTCTAAGTAGTGACAAAGTGATTCTCTCTTACAGACTAGACAGCGATACACACGGGTACTTCCAGAGACCCGGGTTACTCTCTCTCTCTCTCACACACACACACACACACACACACTACACAAAAGCATCACAGCATGGGCTGAACTCTGATGCAGTGACAAATTCCGCCATTACGCACTTTCAACGTGAAAATTGCACACTTATCAGCAGTTCAATTGGCCACTTGGTGGTGCATTGTGGGTAGGCGCCTGGGGCAGAAACGGAGCACGTGTTCCACGTCTGTATTTCTTTGTTTTCATTCAAGAATTTAGAGCTGCAGCACGAATCGGGTAATGAATTTTTATTTTTTTTTTTTTAAACACAATTTCCTGATCATTTTCGCTCCGCCGCACACTTACAAAAGCACCGCGTCGCGAGACACGAGACCGGAGCGCCTCGACGAAATCGAATCAATTCAAAGTGCCCTGATACCAGAGATAACTTCACAACACAACACAAAGGCTCTCATCAGCACGTAATGAGTTCGTCTTACATCCTCCTCGTTCCGAAACCTTAAATCAACGCACCACGCCGCTTACAGCGGTGCTCACCGACCCGCCTCCTCGAAGATCCGCCTTCCTGCAGGTTTCAGCTCCAACCGAACTGGTTTAGCAGATCGAGGACTTCTTCAGGCTGGGATTAGATGGTGACATGGGTACAATTATGGTTGGAGATAAAGTGTTGAGGAAGGTAGAGCTCCAAGAACATTGTTGGTGAGCACTGGGTTACATGCTAGTCATCATATAAGGACCATAGAGAGAGAGAGAGAGAGAGAGACTGGCAGCGAATCCGGAAGCTAAAACACCTACATTATGTTTTTCTCCTGTTCTGGTCTCACCAGTTCCCAGCGCTCCCGACAGCTAACAGACTAGGGAGGGTGAAGGCTAACACATGCTTCCTCTGAGACACATGAAGCCAGCGCACTGCAAACATGACGCCCACCAGCGTGCAAATCTTCGCTCTCTTTCTCTTTCTCGACTCCCAGCCATGCATGCACGGTCGTGGCAAGGTCCACGGTTCTCTGTTGCGCCACTCGGGAACCAACAATATTCATGTCCGCATCTCAGCTCGAGAACGATCGGTACTTTAGAAAAGTACAAGCAAAAACGATCTCGCGACGGGAACATCGCAGTGGATCTGGAGCCAGTCCTGGGAATACCGGGCACTATGCAGATTGGATTTCCAACGCCGTCTTGATGCGGTGATCCCGGATAGAGAAGAGTCTGTTTTGTTAATCGTGGAAAGGATATAAGCGTTTCAATTCAGGACCGTAATAAAAAAGTGTAAAAGCCTTTTATTTATACTTCACGCTGTAGCAGCGGTGAAACTTTAATGAAGCCACTGGAGCTACAATTATTGTAGCGATTATGGAGAAGCGGTCAGACGAGACTGAAATTAAATTATTGATCGCTTTGTAGCTTTATTTTCGTGGCCGGTGGTTCGGGTTTGAGTTGAAGGCTGAGGGCATTGTGAACAAATTCTGCAAAGCGCTAATATTCAAATAATATTTCAGCTGAAATTCCTGTTTGTTTCTGTTAGCATCAACCAGATAATGGGTTTTAGCGTTGGAGGATTTTAGGGTTGGAGGGTTTTGGAGAGTGTTAGGGTTGGAGGGTTTTGGAGGATTTTAGGGTTGGAGGGTTTTGGGGTTGAGGGTTATGGAGGGTTATGTGGTTGGAGGGTTTTGGAGAGTGTTAGGGTTGGAGGGTTTTGGAGGGTTTTAGGGTTGGAGAGTTTTGGAGGATTTTAGGGTTGGAGGGTTATGGAGGGTTATGGAGGGTTATGTGGTTGGAGGGTTTTGGAGAGTGTTAGGGTTGGAGGGTTTTGGAGGGTTTTAGGGTTGGAGAGTTTTGGAGGGTTTTAGGGCTGGAGGGTTTTGGAGAGTGTTAGGGTTGGAGGGTTTTGGAGGATTTTAGGGTTGGAGAGTTTTGGAGCGTTTTGGGGCTGGAGGGTTTTGGAGAGTGTTGGGGTTGGAGGGTTTTGGAGGATTTTAGGGTTGGAGGGTTTTGGACAGTGTTGGGGTTGGAGGGTTTTGGGGTTGGAGGGTTATGGAGGGTTTTGGGGTTGGAGGGTTATGGAGGGTTTTAGGGTTGGAGGGTTATGGAGGGTTTTGGGGTTGGAGGGTTATGGAGGGTTTTAGGGTTGGAGGGTTTTGGGGTTGGAGGGTTATGGAGGGTTTTGGGGTTGGAGGGTTATGGAGGGTTTTAGGGTTGGAGGCTTCTGGAGGGTTTTGGGGTTGGAGGGTTATGGAGGGCTTTGGGGTTGGAGGGTTATGGAGGGTTTTGGGGTTGGAGGGTTATGTGGTTGGAGGGTTTTAGGGCTGGAGGGTTTTGGAGCGTGTTCGGGTTGGAGGGTTATGGAGGATTTTAGGGTTGGAGGGTTTTGGAGAGTGTTCGGGTTGGAGGGTTTTGGAGGGTTATGGAGGATTTTAGGGTTGGAGGGTTTTGGAGAGTGTTCGGGTTGGAGGGTTTTGGAGGGTTATGGAGGATTGTAGGGCTGGAGGGTTTTGGGGTTGAGGGTTATGGAAGGTTATGTGGTTGGAGGGTTTTGGAGCGTTTTGGGGTTGATAACGTTTATCCAAGGGAATGAACTTGGTGTTTGGAGATTCCAAAAATGTATTTATTGAGCTTGAAATGTGGGTTAAAGATCCAAGACAGACGTTACAGGTACTGACTCTTGTTGGCGCCGTTATTCTCTCCAGGGGAAGCTTCACCGAATATCAATTGTTGGAGCAGTGATAGTTCTGAAAAAAAAAAGAATAAATTTGCACTACCCATGTTTAAAATCATATCTTTTCTAAATAAAATACCTTAACATCTCGTTCCAGTATTACTCCATCCAGTCTGGCGAGTGTGTGATGGTGGAACCCAACGCGTTGTAGGTTCGACACGTGCTTCCCGCGATGCTTTTCTGTTCACCAGCTACCACGACACGCTCAAAGTGACGCGTGGGAAAACGTTGTGACGTTGGAGGGGAACATTAAGCGAGGCTCTGGAGCCGATAACCATTTTGTCTGCTCTGGACGCCGTGGTTTTGTAGGCACGTTTCCTCTCGTGCTGCTTGGTAACCGACGAACAGCAGGCTTCGAGTACGTCCGAGCTCTAACGCTGTAGCTGTGTGAGGTAGAGAATCAGACAGCAGGCAGAAACACACGGACACGAGGTTCACCGCCGCTGCCAGAACAACAATAGCGCAAAGAAAACATGTTCAAGAACATCAATTCCTCTAATCATGAGAAATTGCATGTTTGTGCCACGGAGGCTACAAAAGCACTTCACGGTTCAATATTCATCTCTCGTTCTTAACCGCCGACAAGCGAGAGAGAGGGAGGGAGGGTGAGTGGGGGCGGAGTGCGTTCATCAATAACAAGGTCCTGGTGTTAGGGAATACTAAATACACTTGTGTTCCTTTTCTGTTCCAAAACAAGGCCCGTCTCTGAAGGCCTAATGAATTACACAGCGGCCGCCTGAGGCCACGACAATGAACTGTGTCCTTTTGTAAGAGCACTTCAAATCTTGTTTACTTATCATCTACTGTAGCGCTCATTACTGGACAAATTATACATAGATGAAGTTGTTTGGCACGAGGGACGACCATGAGCTGCTTCGAAAGTAAAAGACACGGGGGGAAAAAAAAAAGACCTTCTGAAAACTAATTTACTCTTTCTGAAGAAATGCTTCCTCAAGGCCCTCAAAGCCCGGGCGCGATAACGCTGATCTGCTATGAGGAATTACTGTGTATACATTCATTAAGAAAAAAACACGTTGTGTGTTCAAGTGAGTAACAACAGAGATGGAAAAGTAAAAGTGTGAAAGTAAAGAGCGTCAACGAAGGGGTGGCGTGATGAGGAGTTACGGTTACATCACTAGCCAATCACAGAAGGGTTTTTATTCCTCTCATACCACAGCAATTTGCCAACGGAAGCTTTATTTATTTATTTATTTAATTATTTACTAAAGACTGAAGCACGTTTGATCCAGGTACGGTCCCGTGTAATGTTTACAGCTGAACAGGAAACGTAAACGGTTGTTCCCTCACTGACGCTCCCAAAGGAATTCCAACCTCGCGCACCTGTTCCTGCTCCAACGTTTCACAAATACCGCCTGCTTGCACAGAAATTCTGACCAACCTCATTCGTTCCTGTAGAAACCCCGTGGAACATCCACGAGTCGAGGAATTCCGATATAACCCTGCACTCTCCAGAAGATTCCGTCCGATCCCATCCCAGCCCCTCCCACATTTTCTGCTTAGTTTATTTGGTCCTGTTCCTGATCGCCAGTAGAGGGCGGGTTTCCAGCATGGTGTCTGCTCATTCATAGCGTGCTAATGCAGATCAGAGAAAGAACAAAAGCGCTTCAACATCGCCGGTGTGCTTCTCAGTGTAATATAGAGTAGTCTCACTGCAAGTTGAATTGTGCAAGAAAGAAAGAAGGAAAGAAAGAAAGAAAGAAAGAAGGGTTTTCTCCCGGTAGATGAAAGCGTTAACCACTAAATGGTCTTGAATTTACAAAGCCCTTGCCTCAGGTCTTTTCCTTTTTTTCTGGAGATTCCTGATATCAGTTCTGCAAGATAAAAGGATAAACCTCGTACGGAGACAGCACACTGCACAAATTAGCGAGTGATTTTCCACCTCGTTTCTGTCTCACACCCATGCTGGGTGGCAGCGAGAGAGTGGCTACACGTACCCAGGTTTAAAAACTGAGGAGGAAGGACAAGGACGCGGAAGAGCCGATAATCACTTACAGCCACGGCTGCCCACCCCCACCCCCGTCATAAAACCGTCCCATTCAACACGGAGGGCTTAATCGTCTTCTTCCGTGTCCTTCTCGTCTCGTCTTTAAAGTCAACCCCGCAATAACGGACCCCGGATTCATACGCGGGTGGGAATTTTACTGGACGGTTATTAGTTCACGTTTCTTTCGTCTTTTTTTTATCATACGATTTGTGTAAAAGGGAGTAGAATCGGCTGCGGTTGGGACAAACTGCACTCTTTTCCACACCGTGTACGTTATTCTGATACGTGACGAAACACGGCGGCCGGTCGGAGTGAAAACACTGCAAATACACAGAGGTACCAGCGTCGTTAAGGAAAAAAAATCAGAGCACGCAGAGACAGAGAGAGAGACAGAGAGAGAGAAATAGAAATTTTAGCACTAAACCCCGAGCGTATGTCAGTGCAAGACACGACTCCATGCTAACAGCATAAATAATAGAACGTGTACTGGCTGAGCTGATATTTAACCGCAGCGGTGTCTGGATTCACGAGCAACAAGCTGCGGCTGTGTCCGTGTGTATGTATATACGTGTGTGTGTGTGTGTGTACTGCTAATTTATGTCCTCATGTTCACACAAACACAGCTTGAAGACAAAGCTTTGCATGGCTGCAGCACAAACGCGCTGGTGTTGACGCCGCGTCCGAGTGGACCCGTCGTGTGACCTCCCGCTCGTACGAATCCTCCGCGGTCCTTATAGAACACGTGAACACGGACGCTGCGGACGCTGAGCTGTACGCACATCTCGGGAATAGAAGGAAAGTGCTTTGCTGCTTTGCTGCAGCAGGTTTGGACGTATAGAGACTCTGACGTTCCTGGCCCCGTCTCCGCCCCCGTCTGATCCGTAACGTGTTCCTTTTCGTTCCCGACGCGTTTATGATCACGGATACACCTTCTGAACCGGATTAGACGCGCACCTACGGTAAACGGCGGAACGTGGACGGAGCGCATGTGCAAAGGAGTTCGCCTGCATCACCCCGAGGCGAGGAGCTTCGTTAGTCCGACGCTCCGATTTGAAACCCCACATGGCCGCGGGCGGTGCGCGCCGGATTTACTGACGGAACGTGAAATGGCCATCTCTCCGTCAGGTCTGGGGATGGAGAGATTAATACATCGATTTTTATTCTGACCTTGCCCGAATCATGAATCTTCTTTATCACACTTAAAGTACAGAGGATGAGGAGCTACACGCATGCAGGGATGGAATGACAGACAGACAGACAGACAGACAGACAGCTCCTTTATTACCAGACACCAGCACGTCTCACTACTTCACTGCCAGCTGTGAGACACTACTACAGGAAATAGAGAGATCGTTAGTGACATCACTCTTGGCATCACTGCTTGTTGCTATGGCAACAACAAAGTGAGGAAACTTAATGATAAGCTTATCTACACTCTCTGCCCAAAGACCTCCACTAATACACACACACACACACACACACACACACTAAACTACACGAGTGTCCAAACTCCCACTACAATAGAAACTCACTGCCGTCCCTCGCTGCTTCTTCTTTTCCCCCTCGAGTGATAAATAATCGATAAGGACTGTAAGGACGCAATGAAAACACGCACACGCCTCGGGCGGGTTATCCACGCAGACTCCGAGGCGGCACGGCGGTGCATTTTTAAAAGAAACTAAAAGAACGCAGACCGCTCCGTCACGGAACCGTGGAGACGAGGCGGCGCGACGTGGAGATACCGCTGGCTCGCTCGCTCGCGTCAAGGCGAACAGAAGAACATTCCTCGCCAAATACTTAACAACAAGCGAGGGTCTACAGCTCAGAGTGTCTCGGGTGCACGTTCCATCATTTCAGCACAGGGACAAAATATTATATGAAAGATTATCATCTTCAACGTACAGTCAGGTCCGGAAGTATCGGGACGGCGACGCAAGGTTCGACGTTTTGCCTAGGGTTACAGCATTCCCTCCAGACAAGGTCAGTCTGCGTGTGCGTGTGTGTCCGTGAGAGAGGGAGACGACTCATTATCCTTCAGACACGCTGCCATCTGGTGGTGCGTACACACACACACACACACACACACACACACACACACA
>NC_071267.1:422072-479572 GCF_023375685.1 Ictalurus furcatus
TCAGCGTGTAACGCAGTAGAGCTTCTGTAGGTTTATTAGAATATTCTATTCGTTTTTTTTAGTTTTCCGCTTCCCTGCCTCTTTTGTTTTTGTTTTTTAACCCACAAAACACATCAAAAGCAAACAAACCGACTAAAATCAGCTCTCATGTCACGCCTGAACGACTTTTCATCCATGACGCCTTTCATACTGCCACTTTCGTCCATCCATCCATCCATCAACCCATCGATCTCACTTCTTCACCCGCATTTCTGCAGCACGGCTCGCGGAGGTGCATTTGGGAGGAAACGGCGAACGGGTTTGCGTTCGTGTGGTTTCCGTTTCACAATAAAATGTCATACACTCGAGAGCCCACTTCTGGCTTTGAAACCCTTTTTTTTTTTTTTTAATGGATTCGTTTCACATTTACATTTTACCCTGACGATAAATATAAGGAACGTAGCTACAAGCAGCGATTAAGGGGGCCAGGCACTTTCTGTCCCCGCGCCTTGGTGATGGAGGAAGATGAGAAGCCGTTGGGATCGTCAGCACTTGCTCCCAAAGGAGATGTAGTAAATCCCAACGTCACGCCGCTGCCGAGACACCGCCTCACTTCCTGTTCACACTAGCACTTCCAAATGAAGTCACGTTTTCTTCCTTTACGTTGAGGTCGTGTTGCTAAACATAACGTGAGAAGTCTAATAATAACAGTAATCATCATCATCAGGACCCAGATGTTTCACTGGACTAGAATACAATTCACGTCCGTAACGGCCGTGTACGTATAAAGGAATATTTACAACAGATATATATATATATATATATATTGATAAGGAATCACGCACACGATCATATTCACGAGAACGCGTTATAACACTAATAGCATATTAAACTCATGAAATGATTTGGTTCTAGTTTCCAAATCTGAACAGACTAGCTTAGCCCAGTTTAAACCTCCGTGACCCCGACCAGGCCGTGACTAAGGATGAACGATCTCCATGCACCGACGTCTTTTATAATGCGTTATACATTCATGATTCACGATACCCGATAGACATACAGTCCTAATCGAATGTGAACTACAGCTCGGTATAGGTGCAGCTCGTTTTTCAGGTGAGGGTTGATATTGTTTTGGGGGTTTTCCTCTCTCTCTTCCAGAAATGGAAGGGAGGTTATGCTTGCCATCATTTGGATTTGTTTTAATTGACAGATTTAAAAAGGGAGGAAAAAAGGTATGGTTCCTGTTACACGGTGTACGTTCGGTTAAAAGCGAGCCTGAGTACGTCACGTTTTAGTAGCTATTTGTTTAAATACGTTGTTTAGTGTTAAGGTGGAAGCGCCACGGTTTTGGAAGCACGATTGTTTGAAGGTTGCTAGTGGCTTTACTCGTGTGTGTGTGTGTGTGTGTGTGTGTGTGTTTCCGTGGCTGTGAAACGAGCTTATCTTTTAAGCGGGCTCTGTTTTGACGAGCGCACTGCTGTAGAAAAACGATAGGATCAGGCGTTTGACGGATATAAACACTCCCTGTGCTACGCCGCGTGGTGTGTGTCGGAGGTTGTTAGACGTGCACAGGCACGTCCGGTACCGCGTCCGAACATTTTTATTCAGCGGCGCCGATTCCCCAGCGCTGAGAAGAGTCGTGATGTTTGGTGTGTGTAAATGTGCAGGAGCATCTTCCCTTGAATGATCATTTCTCTCTCCTTGTGATCCTCAGCGTTCGTCATCGTTCATCCAGAACATCGCACATCCATTCATTTCAGAACCGTATATGTGATACGGTTTAACACCCTTAATGGCTTTGTGCTAAATACTTGAGCTGCATGTGTGCTGTACCCTCCACACTCACTCCCACTACATGTCTGAAAGGCTGATTTTAGCTAATGTCTCCTCTATTTATCTGTGACTTCTGCTGCTGGTTAGCTTTCGGAGAGTAAAATTTCAGGCTGCAGCTGCTGCCACTGTTCTTCATGCTGCTACCAGTCTGAGTGCTTATTATTATTATTATTATTATTATTATTATTATTATAAGATTTGCTGCATATCACTGTTGTAGTAGCTAAAGCTTCCAATGCCACGAAGCTGCCACTCTCAAACCTTCTACTGCTACTGAAGCTGCCGCTCCTAAACCTTCTACTGCTACTGAAGCTGCCACTCCTAAACCTTCTACTGCTACTGAAGCTGCCACTCCTAAACCTTCTACTGCTACTGAAGCTGCCGCTCCTAAACCTTCCTCTGCTACTGAAGCTGCCACTCCTAAACCTTCTACTGCTACTGAAGCTGCCACTCCTAAACCTTCCTCTGCTACTGAAGCTGCCGCTCCTAAACCTTCTACTGTTACTGAAGCTGCCACTCCCAAAGCTTTAACTACCACTAGAGCATCCTCTCCTCAAGCTACGCTGCCGCTACCACTAAAGCTGCCACTCCCAAAGCTTCTAATGCCACTAGCACTGCAGTTGCCACTTAACTGTTCTACTGCTTCTACCACTGAAGCTGCCATCCTTAAAGCTTCAACTACTACTAAATGCCTCTTAAGCTTCTGCTGCCACTCCCAAAGCTTGTGCTGCTATTACTACTGATGCTAGCCTGTACTACCATGTCTGAACACACTAGAAATGGTACCATGTGTTTTCTCACTGACTGAATGTTTGTTGTGTGTGTGTGTGTGTGTGTGTGTGTGTGTGTGTGACTTTATTCCCCTTCTGCTCTCACCCTTTCTACAGGAGCGCCGGGAACACCCCTCCAGCTTTTACTGCAGCGAACAAGGCCCCCCAGTCCCTCGCTCGCCCATCTCCGCCGAGCTCCACTTCTCAGAGTGCCACTTCCCCGCGGGCCATCAGCACGGCGTGGGACGAGCCGGACCTCCGCGGTCTCCTGCGGGGCAGCCCACGCAGCCGCCTGTCGCTCCAGGAGGCTCCCCGCCTTTTTTTCAAGTAAGCAGTAGCGATACGGTCTCGCCCTGGGAGCGGAGGAACAGCGCAGAGGTTTGCCCACCCTCTCTTAACGACTCTGACGATCTGCAAATTACAGAGGTGTGAATATCTACGGCGGTAAAACAGCGACTAAAACGCACGCGCACACCTGAGTCGAGACGAGACGAAGCACAGACTGATTGACAGAATGACCACGGGTCTGCACGTGCAGGACAACGTGGACGCTGCGATGGACTAGAGACGACCTAGCACAACACGCTGGATCTGCCCTAAGGATTATGGGATTCTGTGATTAGTTCCCACTTTCCAGACTCCTCTTGAGGACGGCGGGTTTTCCCACACGTTACTAGTCCTAATCAAAGCGTTTCAGAACTGAAGAATACAAATTTTAAATGAATGAAATGATAGATCTGGGGGTTTTTCGTTTTTTTCCTCTTCACCTGCTTTCTCCTGGGGTGCAGTTTGGTTTTCTCCTGTCCCCCGTCATCATGTTTTCTCCCTCTTAAATCAGTGTATTGAATTCCCCGCTCTGTCCAACTGAACTGTTTTAAATCCTTTTATCATCCCTTTTTAAAGAAAGTAAACTAGAGAACACTGCTACCTGTAAGATTTCTACGAATTATTTTGAATTTAGAAGACGTAATCGTTTATTATATTTGAAGATCTGTATACACACACTGACTGTAATAGTTATAAGAGCTTTATTTTAGAGCAGAACCGGTCAGGAAATCGAAACGCGGAGATGTTTTTCTCGTCAGGTTTAGTTGGTGGTGTAGAATCCCGTTATACACACTTGGGGAAACTTATATAGTGAAGATGTCATGTTCTGAGCGCAGAGGTTTTTATTAGTACAGATGTTTTCTTAAAGGAATCTCAGACCTGCCAACCTTCAGGCGTTTTGCGTATTTTTCTCTCTCGCTCTCTCTCTCTCTCTCCAGTAAAGCAGCTGAGATGATGAGCCAATCAACATATGAATCTGGAATGATTGACAGTTTTGAACTCTCTGATATTAACTGACTTAACCCATGTAAGCCCCACCCCTTCCCTCATCTCATGTGCTTTTTGTTTTAAATTCGTCGATGAAATCAAATCTATACGTGCGTGTGATTTGGCTAACGTTAGACACGTGTATATAATTAACATCGCTTAAATATATATACGGTAGCCATCTGATTTCTAGATTAGACCAGTGGGATTGGCAGGTCTGGAATTTTAAGGAATGTTAGCGAGCAACCTGTAAGAAGCACTTTTCTTTATGTTGACGTTATGAAATGATGGACTACTTACCCCCAAAAAATGTTATGCTAACAACGAATGAAAGCTACTATATTCTGCTTAGCATATTGTGAATGAAAGCACACTAACTCCACACTAATGTTACTCATTGTTTTTGACGGTGTATTCATTTAGTAACCTCTCCAACTTGCCCAGTACCAACAGTCGAACTTTTTGTTGTTGTTGTTGTTGATGTTGTTTTGTGAGGATTATTCTTGTAAAAAAAAAAAAAGAAAAGAAAAGGAAAAAGTTTTCCCTGATGTTGTATCGTGGAAACGTGACGTCTGTCGCTCTGCATCGCGGTCACGTGTCGACTCGTTCGCCCGTAAAGGGCGCTGCACGAGTCTGACACTGTTCCGAGCCGTGTTAAGTGCACACTTTCCTTATGACAACAAGCTATTTTTGGTTTCTCCAGTTGTGTACCTGATGTTTGTAAATCGTGTGCGTTTATTTATTATGTGAAAGAGTTTGAAGATTAAAACTGACCAATTTTAAGTGCTGCTTGGAGTGTGTTTCGTCTCCCTCTAGAATTTTTATGACAATTCCTTTAAGCACTGAAGATGCCGCTCGTACAGCCTCTACTGCCACTACTACTGAAGCTGCCACCAATACAGCTTCTATTGCCACTATTACCGCTCAAAAAGCCTCTACTGCCACTATTACCGCTCATAAAGCTTCTACTGCCACTATTACCGCTCATAAAGCATCTACTGCCACTATTACTGCTCATAAAGCATCTACTGCCACTATTACTGCTCATAAAGCTTCTACTGCCACTATTACCGCTCATAAAGCCTCTACTGCCACTATTACCGCTCATAAAGCATCTACTGCCACTATTACTGCTCATAAAGCCTCTACTGCCACTATTATTGCTCATAAAGCATCTACTGCCACTTCTACCACTCATAAAGCCTCTACTGCCACTATTACCGCTCATAAAGCATCTACTGCCACTATTACCGCTCATAAAGCATCTACTGCCACTATTACTGCTCATAAAGCTTCTACTGCCACTATTACTGCTCATAAAGCCTCTACTGCCACTATTACCGCTCATAAAGCATCTACTGCCACTATTACTGCTCATAAAGCCTCTACTGCCACTATTACTGCTCATAAAGCTTCTACTGCCACTTCTACCACTCATAAAGCCTCTACTGCCACTATTACTGCTCATAAAGCATCTACTGCCACTATTACTGTTCATAAAGCATCTACTGCCACTATTACTGCTCATAAAGCTTCTACTGCCACTATTACTGCTCATAAAGCATCTACTGCCACTATTACCGTTCATAAAGCATCTACTGCCACTATTACTGCTCATAAAGCATCTACTGCCACTATTACCGTTCATAAAGCTTCTACTGCCACTATTACTGCTCATAAAGCTTCTACTGCCACTATTACTGCTCATAAAGGTTCTACTGCTGCTATTACTGCTCATAAAGCCTCTTCTGCCGCTATTACTGCTCATAAAGCCCCTACTGCCACTGCTACCGCTCGTAAAGCCTCTACTGCCACTACTACTGAAGCTGCCACCAATACAGCTTCTATTGCCACTATTACCGCTCAAAAAGCCTCTACTGCCACTATTACCGCTCATAAAGCTTCTACTGCCACTATTACCGCTCATAAAGCATCTACTGCCACTATTACTGCTCATAAAGCATCTACTGCCACTATTACTGCTCATAAAGCTTCTACTGCCACTATTACTGCTCATAAAGCCTCTACTGCCACTATTACCGCTCATAAAGCATCTACTGCCACTATTACTGCTCATAAAGCCTCTACTGCCACTATTACTGCTCATAAAGCTTCTACTGCCACTATTACTGTTCATAAAGCATCTACTGCCACTATTACCGTTCATAAAGCTTCTACTGCCACTATTACCGTTCATAAAGCATCTACTGCCACTATTACCGTTCATAAAGCATCTACTGCCACTATTACTGCTCATAAAGCATCTACTGCCACTATTACTGCTCATAAAGCTTCTACTGCCACTATTACCGCTCATAAAGCATCTACTGCCACTTCTACCGCTCATAAAGCCTCTACTGCCACTATTACTGCTCATAAAGCATCTACTGCCACTATTACTGTTCATAAAGCATCTACTGCCACTATTACCGTTCATAAAGCTTCTACTGCCACTATTACTGTTCATAAAGCATCTACTGCCACTATTACCGTTCATAAAGCATCTACTGCCACTATTACTGCTCATAAAGCATCTACTGCCACTATTACTGCTCATAAAGCTTCTACTGCCACTATTACTGCTCATAAAGCCTCTACTGCCACTATTACTGCTCATAAAGCATCTACTGCCACTATTACTGTTCATAAAGCTTCTACTGCCACTATTACTGCTCATAAAGCATCTACTGCCACTATTACCGCTCATAAAGCATCTACTGCCACTATTACTGCTCATAAAGGTTCTACTGCTGCTATTACTGCTCATAAAGCCTCTACTGCCGCTATTACTGCTCATAAAGCCTCTACTGCCACTGCTACCGCTCATAAAGCCTCTACTGCCACTATTACCGCTCATAAAGCCTCTGCCACTATTACTGCTCATAAAGGTTCTACTGCCACTATTACTGCTCATAAAGCATCTACTGCCACTATTACTGCTCATAAAGCATCTACTGCCACTATTACTGCTCATAAAGCTTCTACTGCCACTATTACTGCTCATAAAGCTTCTACTGCCACTATTACTGCTCATAAAGCCTCTACTGCCACTATTACCGCTCATAAAGCATCTACTGCCACTATTACTGCTCATAAAGCCTCTACTGCCACTATTACTGCTCATAAAGCATCTACTGCCACTATTACTGTTCATAAAGCATCTACTGCCACTATTACCGTTCATAAAGCTTCTACTGCCACTATTACTGTTCATAAAGCATCTACTGCCACTATTACCGTTCATAAAGCATCTACTGCCACTATCACTGCTCATAAAGCATCTACTGCCACTATTACTGCTCATAAAGCTTCTACTGCCACTATTACTGCTCATAAAGCCTCTACTGCCACTATTACTGCTCATAAAGCATCTACTGCCACTATTACTGTTCATAAAGCTTCTACTGCCACTATTACTGCTCATAAAGCATCTACTGCCACTATTACCGCTCATAAAGCATCTACTGCCACTATTACTGCTCATAAAGGTTCTACTGCTGCTATTACTGCTCATAAAGCCTCTACTGCCGCTATTACTGCTCATAAAGCCTCTACTGCCACTGCTACCGCTCATAAAGCCTCTACTGCCACTATTACCGCTCATAAAGTCTCTGCCACTATTACTGCTCATAAAGGTTCTACTGCCACTATTACTGCTCATAAAGCATCTACTGCCACTATTACTGCTCATAAAGCATCTACTGCCACTATTACTGCTCATAAAGCTTCTACTGCCACTATTACTGCTCATAAAGCCTCTACTGCCACTATTACCGCTCATAAAGCATCTACTGCCACTATTACTGCTCATAAAGCCTCTACTGCCACTATTACTGCTCATAAAGCATCTACTGCCACTTCTACCTCTCATAAAGCCTCTACTGCCACTATTACTGCTCATAAAGCATCTACTGCCACTATTACTGTTCATAAAGCATCTACTGCCACTATTACCGTTCATAAAGCATCTACTGCCACTATTACTGCTCATAAAGCATCTACTGCCACTATTACTGCTCATAAAGCTTCTACTGCCACTATTACTGCTCATAAAGCCTCTACTGCCACTATTACTGCTCATAAAGCATCTACTGCCACTATTACTGTTCATAAAGCTTCTACTGCCACTATTACCGCTCATAAAGCTTCTACTGCCACTATTACCGCTCATAAAGCTTCTACTGCCACTATTACCGCTCATAAAGGTTCTACTGCCGCTATTACTGCTCATAAAGCCTCTACTGCCGCTATTACTGCTCATAAAGCCTCTACTGCCACTGCTACCGCTCATAAAGCCTCTACTGCCACTATTACCGCTCATAAAGCCTCTGCCACTATTACTGCTCATAAAGCCTCTGCCACTATTACTGCTCATAAAGCCTCTACTGCCACTATTACCGCTCATAAAGCTTCTACTGCCACTATTACTGCTCATAAAGCTTCTACTGCCACTATTACCGCTCATAAAGCTTCTACTGCCACTATTACCGCTCATAAAGCATCTACTGCCACTATTACCGCTCATAAAGCATCTACTGCCACTATTACTGCTCATAAAGCCTCTACTGCCACTATTACTGCTCATAAAGCCTCTGCCACTATTACTGCTCATAAAGCTTCTACTGCCACTATTACTGCTCATAAAGCTTCTACTGCCGCTATTACTGCTCATAAAGGTTCTACTGCCGCTATTACTGCTCATAAAGGTTCTACTGCTGCTATTACTGCTCATAAAGCCTCTACTGCCACTATTACTGCTCATAAAGCATCTACTGCCACTATTACTGCTCATAAAGCCTCTACTGCCACTATTACTGCTCATAAAGCATCTACTGCCACTATTACTGCTCATAAAGCCTCTACTGCCACTATTACTGCTCATAAAGCCTCTGCCACTATTACTGCTCATAAAGCCTCTGCCACTATTACTGCTTATAAAGCCTCTACTGCCACTATTACTGCTCATAAAGCTTCTACTGCCACTATTACTGCTCATAAAGCCTCTACTGCCACTATTACTGCTCATAAAGCTTCTACTGCCACTATTACTGCTCATAAAGCATCTACTGCCACTATTACTGCTCATAAAGCTTCTACTGCCACTATTACCGCTCATAAAGCTTCTACTGCCACTATTACCGCTCATAAAGCCTCTACTGCCACTATTACCGCTCATAAAGCCTCTACTGCCACTATTACCGCTCATAAAGCATCTACTGCCACTATTACCGCTCATAAAGCCTCTACTGCCACTATTACTGCTCATAAAGCCTCTGCCACTATTACTGCTCATAAAGCCTCTACTGCCACTATTACTGCTCATAAAGCCTCTACTGCCACTATTACCGCTCATAAAGCTTCTACTGCCACTATTACCGCTCATAAAGCTTCTACTGCCACTATTACCGCTCATAAAGCTTCTACTGCCACTATTACCGCTCATAAAGCATCTACTGCCGCTATTACCGCTCATAAAGCTTCTACTGCCGCTATTACCGCTCATAAAGCCTCTACTGCCGCTATTACCGCTCATAAAGCCTCTACTGCCGATATTATTGCTCATAAAGCTTCTACTGCCACTATTACTGCTCATAAAGCTTCTACTGCCACTATTACCGCTCATAAAGCCTCTACTGCCACTATTACCGCTCATAAAGCTTCTACTGCCACTATTACCGCTCATAAAGCCTCTACTGCCACTATTACCGCTCATAAAGCTTCTACTGCCACTATTACCGCTCATAAAGCTTCTACTGCCACTATTACCGCTCATAAAGCCTCTACTGCCACTATTACCGCTCATAAAGCTTCTACTGCCGCTATTACCGCTCATAAAGCCTCTACTGCCACTATTACCGCTCATAAAGCCTCTACTGCCGCTATTACCGCTCATAAAGCCTCTACTGCCGCTATTACCGCTCATAAAGCTTCTACTGCCACTATTACCGCTCATAAAGCCTCTACTGCCACTATTACCGCTCATAAAGCCTCTACTGCCACTATTACCGCTCATAAAGCTTCTACTGCCACTATTACCGCTCATAAAGCTTCTACTGCCACTATTACCGCTCATAAAGCTTCTACTGCCACTATTACCGCTCATAAAGCCTCTACTGCCACTATTACCGCTCATAAAGCTTCTACTGCCACTATTACCGCTCATAAAGCTTCTACTGCCACTATTACCGCTCATAAAGCTTCTACTGCCACTATTACTGCTCATAAAGCTTCTACTGCCACTATTACCGCTCATAAAGCATCTACTGCCACTATTACCGCTCATAAAGCCTCTACTGCCACTATTACCGCTCATAAAGCTTCTACTGCCACTATTACCGCTCATAAAGCTTCTACTGCCACTATTACTGCTCATAAAGCTTCTACTGCCACTATTACTGCTCATAAAGCTTCTACTGCCACTATTACCGCTCATAATGCTTCTACATGCCAGGACCAGTGAAGCTGCCACTCTAAAGTGTCTACTGGCACTATTGGTATTTTTGGCAGACACCAAACAGATACCTACACTTGAAAACACATTTCATACCTCAGGGCGGTCAGGAATCTATCCTTAATGCTATCATCATGTCCTCAGAACAAGATCTTCTACAGCATCTACAGGAAAGTTGAGTGATTTTTTTTTTCAGTTAATATTCATGTGACGTGAACTGTAATGCACACGTGTTTTAACTCTGCATCGCGGCCAGCTTCTGTCTGTTTAGTGTCTTTGGAATTCAAGTATGACGCCAGGCCTCATGGGTAATGTACTGTCAGAGCATGTTATGATGTGCACATGCTGCTCTCTGCTGATCACTGGTCCTGTTTACCAATACACCAGAGCAGAGTACCCCTCGCCGCAGAACCGAGCGCAGTCCTGGGCGGAGTTGAACCCAGAGCTGGGTCAGGGTTTGTTTGGTGTACAGTGTCTTGTGGGTTAAGGGTTAGACTTCTAGGAGAAGTTGAAGCTCAGCTAGCTCCACCCCGGACTTATGGTTCTGCACCGACGACTCTCTCACAAGACCGGAGAACTTACTTTTCATGCTGAGCCATGTTCCTCAGAACACAGTGTAGTTAAACAACTTCAACTTCAAATAGAAAGTCTATTTCTGAAAACTTTGAACTTTACTCCAATGCCACTCTGGATGGATTCGGGGCAAAAGTGACCACAAGGGCTTCATCTTGCTATTCAGCACAGCTGAGAGTGAACGTAGGCTTGGACATGTCCTGCAGCGCTGTGAACTATGATCAGCCCTCGGTGTCAAGTCTGAACTGAACTCATCAAAAGATTTCCAACATAGAATATACAAAAAGAAAAGGTCGACCTCGATCAGCACCTTCTGCTGACTACTCATTCATCCTCTTTTCCTCTTTATTCACACTCCGCCGCAGTCACCGTTGCCTTCGCAAGGACTAAAATTCAAATTAGAGCTAAAATCAAACACGGGTCTCGAGTGGAAACGTCCGGAAACATTGTATGGTGGATGTAGTGTACACAACGTTTCCTGTTATCTTTCCAAAATGAAAAAAAAAACCGATTGATTAAATACATGGACGCTCGTTGTTTTTGTGAAAAGGATCTGTGAAATCAGTGTTTTTAAAAAAATGTTTCTTAATACCTCGAGTGATGTGTTCACCGTGTACGTATCCACTCATTGGTAAACTGCTAAACTCTTTGGGCCTGGTTATCAGGGCTCAGGTGCAGATGATGATGATGGTGCGGATCCATCCTGATGCCGTCCCGGATCCTGCGTCTCTCCTGGAGCTTTGGTGCGTCCTGCTGGTGGACGGTAATCATTGCAGCTCCATCACTGCCAAGCCTGGAGGCTCAAGCAGACTTAATTGTTTAACGAACTCCATATGCGTCTGGATTTGAGTGTTCTTTTACGGGCCATTCCTGGAATAGTTGGCAGTGTGGTATTAAGATGCGTAAACTCTGCCAGAGTACAGCTGCTCCCTAGGCATCTCCGCACCTTACACAACAAACCATGTCAGAACTTCACTTGCTTTAATTTCCTACTGCAATTAAGTGGTTTATATATATATATATATATATATATATATATATATATATATATATATATATATATATATAAATTTACGCTATTCAGCAGTCTCCATTATAAACGTATCTTCATGATAGTACCAATAGATCAGGGATTAAGAGTACTATCAAGCTAAAACCATGTCACCTGTCCAGGGTTCCTGGTTTAATCCTGAGCTGCAGAGTTTCACGCCTTTTCACCAAGTCTGTATGGGTTTGCTCTGGTTCTCCAGGTTTCTCCCAAAAATGTAGGCGAATGGGTGACAGATAGGTTACGGATCCACCAGGACCCTGTGAAGATGAAATAGTGAAGATGAAGGAATAACACTAATAAAAGGGGTTAGCAGGATGAGTACAAGTTCTCGTGTACATGTTTAAGGAAGTCTTGGTTTGAAGACTCGGGTAGTCAGGGGAAGTTCATTCCAGCACCACGTTGCCAGTACGGACATGTTTGCTCAGGTCGAGCCGTGCCAGAGGCACAAGGGAAACTTTAATCAATCCAGATGATTCAGAGAAAGCAAGGCCAACCTAAAGGCCTAAAGCATTGGTATAGATCAACACAAACGGTCAACTACGTCAGTCCTCGGTACCTACAGTCTTCACGTACGAGCTCCTACGCTGCTACGAGTCAACAATACTACAAAACATATTGTAGAAGAGTACTGCAGGATATTTCTGGCTGCTACAGCTGTTTTTATTCAAAGCCCTTTGGATTTTGGCAGAAGAGGACACGAGGGAGGACGGTGACTCAGATGTCCTGGCCACTAGTTCAGAAAGTTGGGGGTGGTGGTTTTCTGGGAAAGCTGCCCTGTGTTCGAGTCCAGCTTTTCCTCAGTCACGTCGTAAAGTGAGAGAAGATGGAGAAAAGAGCCGTAAACATCAAATACTCTGACAAAGCATTCCCTCGGAGGAACAAACGATGCCTTCGTTCTACGGAAGTAACGAGAGATTTCTACTTTGATTCATTCGTTCATCTTCAGGAAGAGCTCTACACTGGTCATGGTGACCGTGGATCTCGAGAACATCCATCCATCTGTCCATCTAATCCTTCCAATCCCATCCATCCATCTATCTATCCATCCATCCCTTCCATCTATACATCTACCAATACCTTCCATTAATCCATGTATTATTCATCCAATCCAATCCATCCATCAAAACTTCATCTATTTATTCATTTGTCCATCTATCCACCTATCAATTCCTTCCATCAATCAATTCATCTTTCCATCCAATCTTTCCAATCTCTTCCATCTGTCCATCTACCAAAACCTTCCATCCATCCATCCATCCATGTGTTCGGTTGTGTTGAGGTGTGATGTGCAGGTGTTCGCAGTGTGTGTCCTCATCAAACCATACAGTGATCCCTCATGCCCTGTGGATGGGGGCGGAGTCATCCTGTTAGATATATAAACGTAGCGAACCATGCAAACCAAAAAGAACGAAAGAAATTCCTCCACAGCGCAACACAGACGCAGTTCTCCTTCCCTTCGTCACCCGTCTGTGGAGAGATCTCGAACGTGTGCACGAATAAGAATCCGGAGTGAGGGCGTGACCTCGTGTTCCCGCATTAATCCACGACGACACGTGGCTCTGATCACGTCGCTATAACGTTCCAGCTGCGTGACGTAAACGACCGTCAGCGTGGTTTGTTGTTCGATACATGTCTTTCATTTCTCCACTCGCTCCGCACCCCTGACTCCGAGCCTACGCCCTGAAGGGAGGACGACTGAAGTTTCAGTCCATGAACTGATGGAGGGAGAACGAACGCTATGAGCTCATCAGATCTGTGCTCTTTTTTAAACGGCTGCACCTTTCTCACAAACATCCACGGGCTTGTGTCAGAAAACTCCGACTGTTACCAACCTCACAAAATATCCACCATTCTTTTTTTGGTATTATTATTATTATTATTATTATTATTATTATTATTATTATTAGAGGCGCGTCCTCCATCAACTGTCCAAATGATAACGTAGAACGAGCGTGTTAATATAACAAAACCTCTCTGAGCTGCTGTTCTAGAAAACCAACTGGCACCTGACGACCAATCAGAGACCAGAATCCAACAGCAGTGTGACGTAAGAAAACGCTCTGGTGTATTTGGGGTTTGGAAACTCTGAATGAATCTGTTTTAAACCCGAAAGCTCCATCATCCTTGCTTCTGGATCGGACAGAGGGCGGAGACTCACTTATTTAATCCTTATTTACACCCCGCCCTTACGTGTGACGTCACTGGGGTTTGGACCAATCCGCGTGCATGTTTTTTGCAAGGCATGCTGGCTTTAAAAGTGCAGCCAGCTGAGAGAAGAGAGAGCAGCGCTGTGATTCTCTCTCTGTCTCTCTCTCTGTCTCTCTCTCTGTCTCTCTCTGAAGGAAAAGAAAACCCAGGATGCGTGTTCAGTTCGTGGCGTGCGCGTGCCTGCTGTTCGTGCTCGGCGTGCCGGTGTCGGACGGCGCGCGCGTTCCCGGCTGCCCCGACCGCTGCGACAAGTCGGCGTGTCCGCCGATTCCCGCCGACTGCCTGGCCGGAAACGCGCTCGACCGCTGCGACTGCTGTCCCGTGTGCGCCTCGGGAGAGGGCGAGCAGTGCAACGCCTCGAGCGACTGCCCCGAGGGTCTGCTCTGCTCCGTAACCGACGGCGTGGTGCACAGCGCCACCGTGCGAAAGCGCGCAAAGAGCGGCGTGTGCGTGTGCGAGAGCGCCGAGCCCGCGTGCGGCAGCGACGGCGTGACGTACCGCAACGTGTGCGAGCTGCGCAGGGCGAGCGGGAGCGCGCGGCGTCTGAACCAACCGCCGGTCATCGTTGTGCAGAGGGGCGCGTGCGGCAAAGGTGCGGCAAACTTCATTCATGTCTCACCCCACACACACACACACACACACACACACACGTCACGTGAATGAACTTGTTTTGCGCGCGTTATGATGTAACTATACACTACAGGCTGTAAGTGCTGAGGTATAAGAGGAATAAAACACTGGAGGTCGTGCTGTTCTGGGAAAAGAATAAACGTTCTGAGGTCTGGTAGAGTCATGCCTGAAAACATCTCCGTCTTCAGCTGTGAGCACACAGGGAGAGGGTTAAACCCGGGTTAGCCGACACTAATGAGATTAATCTAATGAATAAACCCCCGCTGTGTGAGGGCCACGCCCTTCGGTGCTCTTGATGGATCTGGTTTAGAACGCCGTGAAGAGCGAAGTGGAGCGTGATGAGTTTTCTGGAAACCCTGACGTTCCGAGTCACTCGCTTTTGTTCCGCTCGTCTTCTCTCGGTTCTTTGGCGCCGTAAGCGACCGACTTTCTTCATCCTCGCCAGAGCTCACCTGTCTAAAAATATCCGCGCGCGCCTGAGCTGTTCCGCTCGACCTTCCCGTACGTCACGTGATGTAATCTCCAGCTGGTCTTCAGGACGTGCGTGTTTTATTTATATATATATATAATGTATATCCACCCTGCAGCTCAAATCCTGCAGGGAATCCAAGCACAGTATTTTAGTACCATCACTTCAAACGGGCCGAGAGGCTAACACGGAGGATCCCGAATCCTAGCTTGAAGGAACCGTCGAATACGAGGAAGAGAAGTTTCTACAGCTTTAATGTGAAATAGCTCCAACAACCTTCGAGCGAGAGTCCAGGGCGTGACCGCGCTCAAACCCGTGTTCAGAAGTAGTTATCGCACGGCTGCAAGAGTCATTCTGATGAACCCTGCAGCTGCAGGAACATCTGGAAAGTACCCTCCCTGCACGTGAGAACAACCTCTCGTATACTTCACGTGTCTGGGCCACGTCAAACCGTGTGGGGAAAACGTCTTCTGGGGAGGTGAGACCGAGGTAGAACGTTCTAAAAGATGTGTTTGGCACATAAACAGGACAGATTCTATTCATGGGGTGAAGCACGGTGGCGGCGGCATCGTGCGCTGGAGCTGCTTCTCTTCAGCCGGGACTGCGGCTCTGCCCCGGTCGAGATGGACGGAAGCGTGAGTAGCAACGAGTTCCCGTCTGTTCCGGAACAAAACCTGCAGCTGAAGACGAAGAAATAATCCACCACTCTCACTACGATTCATAACCACCGTGCATGATGCATCTTTATTTACGATCGAAACTCTCTCTCTGTCTGTCTCACTCTCTGTCTGTCTGTCTGTCTCTCTCTCACTCACTCCCTCACACACTCTCTCTCTCTGTCTGTCTGTCTGTCTCACTCTCTGTCTATCTGTCTCTGTCTGTCTGTCTCTCTGTCTCACTCTCTGTCTATCTGTCTCTCTCTCTGTCTATCTGTCTCTCTCTCTGTCTGTCTGTCTCTCTGTCTCACTCTCTGTCTCTCTGTCTCACTCTCTGTCTATCTGTCTCTCTCTCTGTCTGTCTGTCTGTCTGTCTCTCTCTCTGTCTGTCTGTCTCTCTGTCTCACTCTCTGTCTCCCCGGTGTTAAGGCGTGTAAGTGGGAGTTTATGTTGGTGTTTGCCTCTATAAAGTGAGCCCTCAGCATTTTGGGCTAAAACAACATTCCAAAGTTTGAACGTGTTTTTATGGCCATAAACATTAGCTTAAATGGTGAGTGGGCAATGTCGTGTAGCAGCCAACACACACACACACACACACACACACACACACACACACACACACACACACACAGAGTTTTGGTTTAGTGAGTGCTGAGTTAGCATTGGAAAAGCACACGCATGCTTCAGGTCTTCAGCACGGCCGTCTACAGAAAAAACCTCGACGTGTTCATCGGCGCCGTGTGCCTTATAGCCGCTTCTATCAAAACTATTGGCACCCTTCGTGAAAAATCCACACATGCCTTCACGATGAATATTCCCAGGTGTTGATTTAATTCTCGGTGACAGCAGCTCGTCCCGACACGTCCCGGTTACTATTGTAACGGCCCGCTCACAGGGCACTCGAACCACAGACGCTCTACTGATAATAAACGGGTCGTAAAACGCGAGCGATATTCGGTGGCGTATTTATTGATTTATTGATTAATTTATTAATTTTCACATGTACGGAAGGAGTCTCCAGTGTCCAGTCCAGTCAGAGGTCGCACGTCGTGGTTAGCGTGCAGTCTAGCACGTGTAAGCTTCGCCCATCTGCGTCCGATTAATGGTCATTGTGCTGTTCAGCCTGTTTCGTGCCATATTTTAAGTAAGCTGGCAAAAACACGAAGGGGTAAGAGTGCAGTTAATCCTGAGGATTTCGTATTTCATACATATTTCTAGACGGGAAAGAACCAAACAACCAGGAAGTGCTACAGATGTGTGTTTTTTTATTTAAAACTCAGGTTTCATAAGGCATGTGTGTAATAAGTGTGAAAAAGGTTTTCTTGAACGTTATTGTCCGGGTAAGTCGAGTTTATACGCAAACTCTCACGGACCCATGAAGACAAGATGGACGAAAATCTCGTTCGTGTCTGATTGTCCGAGACAGGAAACGCAAAGATGGACGTTTGTTTGTCAACGATTCCACGTTTTAAACGCGTTATCGTTACGTTAAGGTGTGCGGAAGTCAGTTGCTGCATTAACCCGTCTGTCCCGAAGGTGTCGGAAAACGTCAACGCACAGCTTTTACCTTCGACTCCGGAGACTCCTTCCGTAAACCTTAACCTTCCGTGAAACGTTAAATACGCGTTCCCGGAACGTTTGTCGTATTGACGATTGTGCACGCTGTTAGGTGAATATAAACCCGCGCTACTGTAGAGAACGAATCAACACCTGTCGACCAATCAGAATCCAGAACTCGGCATATATATATATATATATATATATATATATATATATATATATATATATATATATATATATATATATATAAAAATTAATAAATTCTCTGTGTGTACTTGTACTGGTTTCCCAGGTCACGACGGGAATCCTGACAGCCTGCGTCACAGATACAACTTCATCGCCGACGTGGTGGAGAAAATCGGGCCGGCTGTGGTCCATATCGAGCTCTTCCGCAAGTAAGTGCCCGTGTCCCTGACCTTCCTGTGCGTGCGTGTTATTAAAGGGCGTGGTCTTTTTGGTATGATACGTATAGAACGGTCACCTTCGGGGGATTTTTTTTTGTTTATTTCGTCGCGCAGGCGTCCCGGTATGCGAAAGCTCCGGGTTACGGAGTAGAATGCAGAGATCGGATCAGTGCAGAGGGATGTGGTTTTCTGCAAGTCATTCATCAGAGGAAGTTCCTCGCTCGCCGCTCCAGCAGGAAGGGTTTAAGCTGGGAATGTTGGCCCTTGGGAACAGGGTTTTTTAAATTTTTTTGCTTAAAATGAGATCAGAGCTGCTCTCGCATGTCCGTTTAACTCCCTCGACTGCCTGAGAAGATTCGCTCGATACGACGAGGAATAAACACTGGGGGACGTGCTGCGACAGGAAAATAATCAACGACCGTGGCCAGATCAAAAACCATTTCTTTTCCCATAACAGCGAGTGTTTTAGTCCTTTTTATATTTCTTCATTACTTTTTTATCCGTTTCTAGTTACATTTAACATGGAACGAGTCAGTTCGGGTTCTCTGTCCTGAAGGTGTCGATGCACGCTGACACTGGAGACTCCTTCCTTAAAACGAACGCCAACATCTCGTCTGCTCTCAGAGCTGCTGTTAGAGAAAATCTAACCCTGATCAGCACCTTCTGACCAATCGCGATCCGGAATTCCGCAGCGGTCGTGGTACGAGATGCTCTCTCAGTCTCGCAGGTGATCTCCGGTGACCGTAAACGTGTCGTTCTTCATTTCCGAGCCGGGTTCTATGCGTTTGGAGTAATGTAACGGTTTTGGTTGTTCGTAATAACAGTCTCCTTTTGGATGATGTCACAGGATGGTGTTCACTAAGCGGGAGGTGGCTGTGGCTAGCGGCTCGGGCTTCGTCGTGTCCGAAGACGGTCTGATCGTCACCAACGCTCACGTAGTGGCCAACAAACACCGCGTCAAAGTGGAGCTGAAGTCGGGAGCCACGTACGACGCTAAAATCCAAGACGTGGACGAGAAAGCCGACATCGCCCTCATCAAGATCGACACTCCTGTGAGTAGGGGGAAAAATCCTCAACGCCTCCTGACCAATCAGAATCCAGAATCCATCAGCGCTGTGGTGTGCGGTGCTAGAGCTTTATTTGTGGATGAGAAACATGTCATAATATAAAGGGTTGTCCTGGGCTCTCACACACGCACACGCACACACACACGCACACACACACGCACACACACACACACACACACGCGCGCACACACACGCGCACGCGCACACACACGCGCGTGCACATCCCAACTATGGAGTTTGATCTGTTTTAAGATTTGTCTGTGGTATTTTTCCCTTTTTTGTCCTCCTCAGAACATAAGAGCTGAGGAATGCTTTGCTTGGCCATGCGCACTCTGAGATTTCTGATAGCTGTGTGGAAGATTAAAAATAACTCGGTGCCTGAATATGTGTCGGAACCTCATGACTTTAGTGTTTAAAAAAAAATACTAAATACCTCCTCTTTCCTTCAAAAACGATTCCACTTCTACCACATCTCCTAAACGTCTCCTAAACGTCTCCATCACATCTCCTAAACGTCTCCACCACGTCTCCTAAACGTCTCCTAAATGTCTCCATCACATCTCCTAAACGTCTCCACCACGTCTCCTAAACGTCTCCTGAACGTCTCCACCACATTTCCTAAACGTCTCCATCACGTCTCCTAAATGTCTCCTAAACGTCTCCATCACGTCTCCTAAATGTCTCCTAAACGTCTCCACCACGTCTCCTAAACGTCTCCTGAACGTCTCCACCACATTTCCTAAACGTCTCCATCACGTCTCCTAAATGTCTCCTAAACGTCTCCACCACGTCTCCTAAACGTCTCCACCACGTCTCCTAAACGTCTCCATCACAGCTCCTAAACGTCTCCTAAACGTCTCCACCACATCTCCTAAACGTCTCCATCACGTCTCCTAAACGTCTCCATCACGTCTCCTAAACGTCTCCTAAACGTCTCCATCACAGCTCCTAAACGTCTCCTAAACGTCTCCATCACATCTCCTAAACGTCTCCATCACGTCTCCATCACATCTCCTAAACGTCTCCTAAACGTCTCCATCACGTCTCCATCACGTCTCCTAAACGTCTCCATCACGTCTCCTAAACGTCTCCTATACGTCTCCATCACGTCTCCTAAACGTCTCCACCACGTCTCCTAAACGTCTCGACCACATCTCCTAAACGTCTCCTAAACGTCTCCATCACAGCTCCTAAACGTCTCCTAAACGTCTCCTAAACGTCTCCTAAACGTCTCCATCACATCTCCTAAACGTCTCCTAAACGTCTCCACCACGTCTCCTAAACGTCTCCACCACGTCTCCTAAACGTCTCCACCACGTCTCCTAAACGTCTCCACCACGTCTCCTAAATGTCTCCATCACGTCTCCTGATTGTCTCCACCACATCTCCTAAACATCTCCACCACGTCTCCTAAACGTCTCCTGAACGTCTCCACCACGTCTCCTAAATGTCTCCATCACATCTCCACCACGTCTCCTAAACGTCTCCACCACGTCTCCTAAACGTCTCAATCACATCTCCTAAACGTCTCCATCACGTCTCCTAAACGTCTCCTAAACGTCTCCATCACGTCTCCTAAACATCTCCATCACGTCTCAATCACATCTCCTAAACGTCTCCACCACGTCTCCTAAACGTCTCCTAAACGTCTCCATCACGTCTCCTAAACATCTCCATCACGTCTCAATCACATCTCCTAAACGTCTCCATCACGTCTCCTAAATGTCTCCATCACATCTCCACCACGTCTCCTAAACGTCTCCATCACGTCTCAATCACATCTCCTAAACGTCTCCATCACGTCTCCTAAAGATCTCTTAAATGTTTCCTAAACGTCTCCTAAACGTTCTTGCGCGAGACTTGTTGTACTGAATTCTGTGGAGTTGGCGAACAGCCATGCCACGTTTCTGTGCTTAGTCACTGCTACGCTTTGAATAATTTATGTTGCAGTCCCATCTCATGTTCTCCTCCGCTGGCGGGTTTCCCGCAGCGTGAGCTTCATCATCGTCCTCCACGGCTCCGTGTTTCCAGCCTGGAGCGTTTGTGAATGAGCGCTGCACCACACACGAGCAGTGGATTCGCACTAACGTTTTTTTTCTCCAAACTGCTTGTAAACTACATTCTGAACTTGTTAAGGATTGGATTTAAAAGCCACCTCAGATCCACCACCTCTGCACTCGCACCGGGTCTCGCCTACAGAGCAGCTGAACTCTCCGACCTTGTAATTCAACACTGGACTGCAGAGCAGATCTTTAGAGCAGGGGTGCACAAACTTATCTTGGAAAAGCAGACCGAATGAGCGCGTGCTGAAACACGTTCAGACTGTTGTTGTTTTTCTTTTTTCATAGTGTGAAGAATGAGTCTCAGCAGGTTCCTGGTCGAGACATGCAGTGCAGTTTCCACCCACCTGCTTTTATGCCAACTTTTATCTAAGGAAACGATAACATCGGAGTACGCCACGACGAGTTCTCACTCAAACGTACACCAAATTAGAGTCCTCTTTAATGTCCCCAACATAACCACAGATGAGTCGCTCGTATGAACCCGGATTTCTCACTCTTCTACCGAGAGCACGTTAAGGATCAGCACCGTTGGCGTGAATCCCGGCGGGACTGACTCAACCAGGATTTCCAACGCTTAATCATATCCCTTGCTGAGAAGCTGAGAAGATAACTGGCGGCTCACGTTTTACAATAAAAGGTGCTGAGCGATTGGAATCTTGGTGATTGGTGACCATCACAGCTCCGGGGTTGAGTCCTGAGCTCGGGTCACGTGTTCTCGCAGTGTCCGTGTGGGTTTCACGCAGGGACAAGGACGCGGAACGAACACGGAACGCGTTCTAAACGCAGGTACGACGCGAAGGCCGTGATTTCGTTTATTTAGAAAGTGTGGCGTGACGTATTTAGAGCAGTCATGCTGGTTTAAATTAAACTACTATTCTGTTTATATTTATGAAACCGAACCAACTGAATTCATTCATTCCGAGACCCATTGTGAACCGGAGGTCGAGGAACTGTCAGAGCCAGTTCCTATTTATTAATTAATTAATTAATTTATTTAAAAAACCTTCTGGCTGAATATTCCCGACTCGCTCCCCGTGTTCCCAGGAACAAGCTCCAGATCCACCGCGACCCTGACCAAAGCTGTGCAAATGACGAAGTTTGTCTCAGAGAAGTGATTATTTATTTATTTATTTATTTTTTTCCACAGCGCAGCGTGTGCTCATGACAAAACCCTTGTTGTCCAGTACAAAAGCCCAGTCATCTCTTACAAAAGACTCCTTTATTTGGAATATCCTCGGACCTCAGCAGTCATGTGTGGGCTCTGAATGGAGAATAACATTAGGGCCTCCATTCAGATGCTCAAATAATCGGACCCCGGCGTTCGGACCTCAGACTGGAGTGCTACTGAAGTTACCGAGAGTGAAATGTGAGCTTTTTCCGTTCCTGCGAGAGGCTGGATTGCTGTTCGCTCTTCCACACACTCGCATGGGTAAACAGTCCCAAAGTAAACAGCAACATGTCGGGCCCGAGCTCCTGTAATGTGCTGAATAATTTCCATGATGAATAGTGAGTAATAAATACATCTAGAAGGCATTCCGCCTGCGGTTTTTACTCATTAGCTGATTGATGCCTAATGAAAGGAGAGTGAAGAGTATTTGGGCTTGGAAAGAACATAATCAGCACATAGTTGGAGTTTGAAGAGTCTCTGGGCAAATTTACTAGTTCCTTCTTGTTCACCATGATAGTTTTTTTTATTTTTTTATATAATCCTTCACTGTGATGCATAATCAAAGAGACGCCCTGAAAGGTAGAAAAAAAAACCCCCAACACAAATCTGTTAAAAGCATGAGAAGAAAAACAGATATAAAAGTAATCCAGTCATACTTCCTGTTCTCTGACTGCTGTGTTTATAGATCAAGTGATGATCGGAATCTCTTCTCGCGTGTTTACGTCTTTCCGATAAACAAAGCGCTGGGATTTACTTTGTAAACAACAACGAGGCCGTACCACGGTTTAGTCTTCATAGCAGAGGATCATCTGGGATTCATTTCGAGTTCTTCGCACCAAACCGTACACTAGCTAGTGGAAGGGTCTGAGAGGCGGTGATTGATCGTTATGATCCCCCGGTGGAATACGATGAGCACGTGTTTGCTGTATTCTATCACGAGGAGGTCTTGGACAGGTTCTCCACCACCTGTAGTAACACCACCCCACCACGCAGGTCTTCAGAAGATCACCATGTAGCTCATACTGATTAAGTATTTTTCTCCTCAAGGACCGTACCGATTCAGAAGGTTGAGTATCACTTTTGAAAATTGTTCTGGGTTGCCAGATCTCAGCTATAAACATCCAGCTTACGTCTACAACTAGCCCAGTAGGTTGAGGCGTTAGAGATGCATTCTTCTTTTCTTTACATACACTTTTTTTTTTTTTAAATCCACATTATAATCCCAATCTTTGCAGTATGTTCTAGACAGAAATGGCCGTGCACGTTGTAGATGCTCTGTCTGCACTCGCTTTGCCATAGGCTATGTTTGCCAAAATTTTGTAACAAGATCTTGGCAGCCGTGGAATATTTGTCAACTAGCCATGCACTGACTTGCTTTTTCCACCTTACGGAACTATACTTCAACACAGCGCTCGAGATCCTTCACTGGTCACAGGACTGGCCTGGGAGCATCAGAGATGTTCTTTGTTTTAAATTTGCCTCCAGGAGCGCATATACATCAACGGGACTCTGGTACCGAGACAGCGCTGCCACGTACACCTTTAGGGTTGAACCAGAAAGACTTCTTGAGTCCTTGCAAGTTCTTGCTCAGTGTTTCAGACCACAGTGAGAAGATGTGCTACTGTATGTGGTGTGCAGTGAAAAAGAAGACACACCGAGGGAGATATCAAGGCATTTTAAACACCAAAAAGCTCTCCGGCACTAATTTTCACCTCAGAGGAACTTTAACGATGACCATATGCACCACGTGCACACGGGACTGTGATGATTCAACAGTTGTGTGGTCTCAGTAAACAGATGTTCATCCCTTTCCAGGCACAGTAAACTGCTCTCCTCACTTCTCATAAGTCATCAGTGGAAATATTCCAGATGTAAACATGATGGATCAGGCGAGTCCGGCAAATCGCATCCAGGTTCAGGAGACCAAGTGGGTCACGGCATGACTTTAGACTGGAATCGGTTAATATCTATGCCAGAAGTTGTTTGTTTAGTACAAGTGGAAATCTGAGTCACCATGATGAATGTTTGTGTCGCTTTCCTGATCATGTTTATGAAAGTATTTCAAAATATTGCTTATACTATGAAAATGGATTTTGTGTGGTCGTATGTGGAAACGTTTCTGGGAAAACAGGCCACATTTAAATACGCTATGGCGATTAGTTGCAGTAGTGTGTAGGAGTTCAGGTTTGTAGCTGTCGTTATTGACATTGATCAAATGTAATTTAATAATTTCTAAATTGTAAATCTAGCATGGAAAAAAAAAAAAAAAGTAGGTTTTTCGGGGGTCAAAGCTTGGGGTCACAGGTCAGTTGGGAACTCCTGCTGTAGAACATATGGGTTTTGTTTTTTTTAATCGCATTCACTATAAATTAAGACAATCTTCTGATGTTGTGGAAGCTAGAACGAGAGAGTGGACTTCCCTTCCTCTAGGTCTGTAGTGCTAAGTCCAGGATAAGTCCAAGACCAGGACTAGTCGAGATCAAGACCGAAACATGATTAATACTAAAAACCATCACATTCTTTTTCAAGACTGTGCCTTTACTTCAACTACAACATCAGTACTGACCCAATCCTTCCATCCATCCATCTTCTACCGCTTATCCTACAGGGTCACGGGGAACCTGGAGCCTATCCCAGGGAGCATGGGGTACAAGGCGGGGTACACCCTGGACAGGGTGCCAATCCATCGCAGGGCACAATCACATACACACTCACACACCCATTCATACGCTACGGACACTTTAGACACGCCAATCAGCCTACCATGCATGTCTCTGGACTGGGGGAGGAAACCGGAGTACCCGGAGGAAACCCCCACAGCATGGGGAGAACATGCAAACTCCACACACACATGACCACGGTGGGAATCGAACCCCCGACCCTGGAGGTGTGAGGCAAATGTTGAGCATGTAAAAAGAAAAGACAGCACAAAACCGAGACAAGTCCAAGTATAAATGTCAATAAAACCGAGACGAGTTCAAGCCAATACAAACAAAATCTCCAAGTCCAGACTCCAGTCCTTAAACATACAGAGTTTATTACATACCCAGAATACAACGGGACATCATTAACCGAAGAGAGTCAGGGATAGTCTCCATCATCTTTTGCGTTCTCTCTCACTAGCGGTTCTCTTTACGTTTTTATTGGCGTGGCACCTCCATATGACTCTCCATGTAATTTTGGAAAAAACCAGAGAAGACACAATCCACCATGCGTCCACAAAGAAACCTTGCGACACACGGTTGTAATAGTGAGGTAATGGGAAATGGATTTTTTAATAACCAAGGCTTGTCTCTGCGAAACTCTACAAGCTGTTTAGATTTTAAATTCTACCCTAGTCTGACACTATGTCCAGCTTTTTTGGTGAATACCATCCAAGCAAAAAAAAAAAACTGCACAAGGTGTCTAGCCAGTGACACGTACAGTACTTCCTCTATGACCGTGATGACTGGGTTCCTGCCGAGTTCACTGCAGGGCACCACAGCCCAACGTTCTCCAACAAACACCAACAACTCTAGACATAGTCTTGGCATAAAGAAGCCGTTATTGGAAGCCTCTAGAACAGGCAGCTCTTTTCCATGATTTTCGCACTGTTTTGGTGCTTTTATATTTCAGTCGTGGATGCACATATGTAATGCTAGTTTGATTCAATATGACCACGAATGTTTGACGAAGTCAATCAACCCTTCCAGCTTAACGAATGATGGAGGATGCAGTGTGTACAGCAGTGACTGGGAGGTTTTAACACCACGTTTAACTCCAGCCTTGGTAGGCATCCAAAATCGTTCTCTTTCTGTCAGCATGCACCTCTGATCTGACTGCTGCTCAGTGGGACCGTGTGCAGTCAAACCAAACCGTCCTCTGGTGTCCTTGACAGAGTGTGAACGTTTGCAGACATTCTTGGTCCAAAGAGCAAGAACAAATCTGAAAATACAAGTTTCTTACTCACTACAGCTAGCTACCCATTGGCTCAAGGTTATCAGTTTGCCTTCCCTCACTGACTGAATAATAAAGTTTGGTGGCAGAAATAAGGTTCCTCCACAGGATTGCTTGGCTTACTCCGTGTCATAGGAAGGGGAGTCTGGCAATCCGGAAGAGCCGTGGATTAGAAATCCTTTAAATTCAGAGGTACCTTACAAGGATGCCCGCTGGACGGTAGAGCTGTATTGGGCAAATCCCACTGGACGGAGACCCCGGGGCAGACCCAGGACCCACTGCACAGAATATATCTTACAGTTGGCTTGGGAACATCTGGGAATTCCCCAGCTGGAATCCTTGGCTGGACATAGAGACGTCTTGACTGACCTTCTCAGCCTGTTGCCACCATGACCCCCACCAGGAGAAGCAGAAGGAAAATGAATCCACAAAAATGCCCTACAAAAGGTTTGAGAGAGACCGGGGTACTTGATGTTCAATAAAGGTTTGATAACCACTGTACCCAATGTCAAACTAAGCAAATAAGCAAACCCTCCACAGAAAGTCAGGCCCTGCTGCTGCGCTCACTCTTTTTCAGACTGGTGTATAGTTATGCTTAGTTGCAAACGAACAGTCATCCGACACCAGCACAAGTTCAGCATGTCCTTAAATTAGCTCTACCACAAAATGCAGCTAAAGGTTACAAGTAACAATAAAATCGCAGCATCATTGTCATCACGCCGTTGACCAAATAGATGTGGCCTCCAATGCAGAATCTGGATAAGATGATGTATTGTATCACGTTGAAATGACATGTAATTTGGTGGCTGCGTTTAGAAAAATCCAAATTTGGGAGCGAAAGAACATGATTGTAGGTTGCAGGGGGTAGAAGATTTGAAGGCGATGTTGGGCGGTATTTTTGGAAAGAGTCACTACGAGGAGGACATGCAGCTTATCTGGGTTTGAAAATCTTTATTGTGAAGATCAGTAGACAATATGGGGGTATGATGGGACAGACCACGCCCACAAGTGACTACAAGCGACACTGGTGGAGTGAACACCGCGTCAGAGCCTTAAAGCATGCTTGCACATCACACCTAGGATTTAACTAGCGTTTTATATGATTCATCTTGAGCCTATCGTCAAAAACGTTTTCGCATTGCAGACGAAGCTTCCGGTGTTGTTGCTGGGCAGATCGGCTGATCTGAGGCCCGGCGAGTTTGTGGTCGCCATCGGCAGCCCCTTCTCCCTCCAGAACACTGTGACGACGGGAATCGTTAGCACCACCCAGCGCGGCGGCAAGGAGCTTGGCCTCCGCAACTCGGACATGGACTACATCCAGACGGACGCCATCATCAACGTAAGCTCAAATTTTACTATTCATAAACCGGTAGATCACTGACTGGGTTACTTGTGTTACACCACATAACAAAGAACAACGGTCATATGCTGCTGTACAAAAAAACATATAATGCCTTTCAGAAGCGCCAGTGATGAAGACTCTTATTGTTTACACTTATTACTGTACTAAATAACTTTTTTTTTTCTTTTCTTTCTTCCACCAGTATGGAAATTCAGGAGGACCTCTGGTGAACCTGGTAAGCCAGCATTTCATTCTTCCATGATTTCCAAGACTTTATTTGAGTGGACCAACATGTGGCCAATGATGCACCCACTGTATTGCCCCTCTCTTCGATGAGGCACTGCTCCCAAACTACCAACATTTGTTGGAAAAGCCTTATGTCACTTGGTTATCCACCTGATGTTTCATGAAGGATTGAGGGCTTCAGTCTCGGAGCTACATCTTAGAACACCACCAAACCATACCAGTGTGTATGTAGCCACAGGCCTGCTTGTTGATTAGACAGGGGGGGTATTGAATGTAGACGCCCTCCCAGCAGGTGGAGAATAAGGGGATACCTGACTCCAGCCCCAGTGTTGGCAGAATCAAGCTAGCACAGCATGTAGAACAGCAATAAAAAGCCTCACAACCATGCTAGCAGCATGTCAACTAAAGGCAGGGGATGTGAAATACTCAGAGGAGAACCCAGCCCAATGGGGAGAATGGTAACTGAAGACCAATTGGTAGAGCAGTGGTAACGAGGGAAAGCCAACTCTAATGTGAAGAACAGATGAGAGGAGGCGTCTCCAGCTTTGGAGGACACAAAGTCTATATGATGTACATGCAGTCTGACGTGTATAAGGGAAGAAGAACGGGGGAAGGTGGCAGTATGACGGCGGGATTACTTCCATCATTGGTTGAAAGGTCTACGCAGTATGATGTAGTGAAATAGAACACTTTTTTCAGTCAGATGTTTGGTGTTGTTGTTTGTGTTTATGATTTTGTTTATGCGTGTGTAGGATGGAGAGGTCATAGGGATTAATACTCTGAAGGTGACTGCTGGGATTTCCTTCGCCATTCCCTCCGACAAGATCCGCCAGTTCCTTACCGAATCCCACAATCGACAGGCCAAAGGTCAGAGACGACGACTACAGTAGATCTGAGAGATCAAATGTGCCGATCTAGGATCTTTGTTTCCCGCTGATATATATATATATATATATATATATATATATATATATATATATATTTATTAAAGCTGCAACGCTACCTTCTGATGTGTCGATATTTCTTTTTGTTTTAAACAGGAAAAACCACCACAAAAAAGAAGTACATTGGCGTGAGAATGATGAGCCTCACCCCGACGTGAGTGTACCTCATTAGCATCAGGACTGATTTTTAACGTGCTTCTGACAACCTGACATCCTAGCAAAATAAATAAAGTAATAAAGCTACGAAGTAATGAATTTATAGTTATAACACAATTCTGGACTCTGGCACGCTCTGAAAGGCGGATATTAAAACACGGACGTCTGGATTTTCTCTCGCAGTCTTGCTAAGGAGTTGAAAGGGAGGACGGCTGATTTCCCCGACGTCACCTCCGGAGCGTACGTCATCGAGGTCATTCCCAGAACTCCAGCAGAAACGTGAGTAGCGTTTCACGGAATACGCTCCGAGTGCGCGTGCGTAAAAAGTGGGTCGTATTTCCACGTAGATATTGTTTTGATGACCGTGTAAAATAACCGATTCGATATTTTGAAGTAAATATTATCGTCGTATTGCTCATGTGAGATGGAGTGGGTCGGTGGGACGTCTCTTACTAGCGTGTGGGCGTGGCATCGGCGTCGTACTCTCTTCATTCTCCATTTAGTTTAGCAAAACAAGCTAACTGTGCTAGCTATGTACTGTAGACTCACCAGTATTTTCCTTCCCGAGGTCGTGTGTATATATACGTTTTGCTTCCATTTTTTTGTAGCAAATGGGAATCAATTCCAGCTAGGAACTAAAGTTGTGAGTGGGGACGTGAGAAGGAAATGTCAGACCACACGCACCACAGAATAACAATTCCCGAGGAACGATTTGAGCTCATCCGTCGCTTTGTGCTTGCTAGTGTGAGCGTAAGAGCAAGAGCGTCCAGTCCAGTTCAGTTGGACGTCAGTGATAACGGCCCTTTCTCCCAGGCTAAGCACCTCAGCAGAAATAAAAGAAGTAAAAGCCTGCTGTAAGGCCCAGTTAAGTCATGTTATTGTGTGCAGGCTTGGCTCGCCTTTGCAATGAAGTCATACGGGACATGGTAATGACACACTGGAGTGGAAAGGCTGTGTGTGTGTGTGTGTGTGTGTGTGTGTGTGTGTGTGTGTGAAATCCTGAATGCCACTTCCTGTTTAAAACTGACGTTACCACATACCGAGGGAAACCATCTCCCATGCGGTTAGTGACGTGACTGTGAACGAAAATGCTTCAAGACCCAAAAAACCCCTTAAATTTGATGTTTTTGGATGAAAGACAGAAAGAGCGAGGGAGGAGATGATGTCGGACGTTAGCTGTGTGCGGATCGCAGCAGGCGTGTCTTTTAGCGATGGGAATTCTGGCTCTTTTCGGCGAGTCAGATCGTTTGGCTCGGCTCACCGGCCTCGTTAGTTTCTAAAACGTACAAAGTTTACGCTCTTATGACCAAAGGAGCATTAGAAAGAGAAAGAAAGGAAGAGTGTGCTGCTGCTGATGGTGGGAGTTAGCTAAGTCGGCGTAGATTAGCTAAAACAGTGCTAAATAATGCTATAGCTACGTATTAAAATAGAGTATAAAGTTTGCTAGCTTCACTGCTGAAAGAATCTGTAATGTATATAAATATATCAGTTATATATTAGCTAAACTGGTCTACAGTGTATGTAGTTTGCTGGTGTACTTTAGCCAAGCTGTATAAATATTGTTATTGGTGTGTGTGTGTGTGTGTATATATTAGCTAAACCTAATGAACATTGCTAACGTATTGCTTCATCGTCTCGTAGCGGTGGTCTTCAGGAAAGCGACGTGATCATCAGCATTAACGGCCAGCAAATCACGTCAGCCAGCGACGTCAGCGCCGCCATCAAAAAAGACCACACACTCCGCGTGGTGGCTCGGCGAGGAAACGAGGACGTCATCCTCACCATCGTGCCTGAGGAAATTGAACCTTGACCTCTCACGTCACACCACGACCCCCTGCTCTACTTTTGAGCTGGTTCCTTAGCTATCAAACGAAAGAACTCTGACGTTTTCGATGAGCGTGTATCATTTTTCTTGAAATCTTTACTTTTGTTTTTGTGTCTTGCTTCAAAACCGTCAAACCTGCAGTCTGCCATTACCCAGTTATAATTATAATTATATATATATATATATATATATATTAAAAAAACATCACGCATCACCGGAAGAGAGTCTGTTTTATAAAGCCAGGAGCTCTGCGCTGTGTGTTATTTGTTTGTTCATGTTTATACTCGTACGTTACACTTCACATGACCGAGTCAGAATAATAAGCGGGGTCATGCTAGAGTAATATTCATTCCTGAATATTTGAACATTGTAGGATTTAATTGCATTAACGGAGATTAAACTAGCATGAAGTGTTGGTGTTTGTGTAGATCGGACAGACATGCACATTCACGATGTTATTGATTTCAGGTTCGTGTTAATTCAGGCTTTAATAATCAGAATAATCGACGGAGACCGGGTGGTTAATGTGTGGATGAACTTGTACAGAACAGGAGACATTTAAAATAAAAGTTTCTTGGTACTCGGACTCGTTATTCATATTCTCACTGCACGGCTTTATTCTTCCGATGCACTTTATCTATGTTATTCAGACAACTCGGATATAAACACAGTAACAGACGTTCCGCTGTCGTCGTACAAGAACGCAGTAAAGGTTGTGACGTGAAAAAGTATCGATTTGATCAGACTTTGGTTTAAATGTGATTTATTATGTAATCCATCGGGTCTGATCAAAAGGTAGAATAATCCGAGTGATCATTGTAGCAGGTGTGATTAGAAGAAAACATGGAACAGCCCCACTCTACAAGGTCATTGTTTTAAGATGGTGTATGTGTGTGTGTATATATATATATATATATATAAACAGACACACGAGCTATGATTGTACAAAGTCAGTCGCTTTGCAAACCGACTCGGCTCTTGTTACTATGGTAATACAAGTCTAATCTCTTTCTGTCGTCAAAAACCTCGAGACTCAGAAGTGTTTAGTTTTTGCTGAAGATTCCTCGTCGTCACGTGAAAATCATCTTGATACGTGAAAATATCTCATTACAAAAAATACATCATCATCATTAAAAATCCAGTGTTCTCACGAGTACTGGATTATTCCTCGGTATAAGTGAAGACGCCTCGAATAAAGGAGCAGCTCTAATATTTCTCACTGTGAGATTATTACACAAACACGGTCATGAAGCCTGTTTCTGAACATGCTCACTGATTTCAAGCTTCACTTCTCCTGGCAGGTGGGTTCACTTCCGATCAGCTGCCAAGCTTTAAAACGAGGAAATGGATCTAGAAAGAAGCGCGATATTATATCTGTTTAAAAAACGAGCTGGACTTGCCTATATTCAAGATAGTGTGTGCTTGCTGAGACGTGGTATTTTGCCGAGTAAGCTTCACTCTGTTCCCGTTGTCTCACTGAGACTGGCCTGGCTTCCTTTTCTTCTCACAAACCGTCCAAACCCTGAAGACACGGTGACCCCTGACCACACCGAACATCTGCGCTGCTCCAGCTGTCACAACCCAGGGCTTCCTACAGGCTTTTTCTTTTTTTGCGCAGGATTGTTTCAGGCAGTGACGTTATTCTGGACGTCAAGAACCATTAGTACAATGTAGCGTGTTTTCAGAAGGATCAGGGCCGTAACCGCGAACGTTTCACAGAGCTTCCCGTCGGAGTTAACACGCGCTCCCCAGTGTACAACACCGGCTGCTAATCCCCGGGATGTCACACTTCACTTCTGCTTTTAATTTTGGCACTAAAAGTGAAAATATTGTTCATTTGTTCAACTTGAAGCGTGTCTATACATCGCCCTGGTTTAAATTTGGTTTACTGTGATCTTACAAGGGGAAAACATCAGTTTTAACTACACGTACAAGCTCCTCAAGTCCTAAATGTACGGTTACGGTTTTCCCCTCCATAAAGAAACCGTCGGACTTCCTCTGCTACAGGGATTCTGGCTGAACTTTAAAGACGGGCGGGTGTTTAATGAAGTAAAACTTTCAGCTGTAGATCTTTCTGTACATCTCCACCCATTACCCACATGACTTTAAAAGCTTTGTGTGTCCCACAGCCCAGAAATAACTCTGTGTTTGACCTCAACTCTTTGACCAAGCTACTCGTTCCCAAGTCCCGCCCACCAGTCAGCGCTGCCTAGTGTATGACACGCCCAACGTGTGCAAGCTCGTCGTTTCAAACCTATCTGCCTTCTTCACCATACGCACGATCACAGACAGCGACGATTGGCTACAGTCACTGTGACTGACAGCGGAGAGAGCACGGGTAAGCCCCTCCCACACCCGGAGAGCACGGGTAATCTCCTGACGACGGTGCGAACGCTGAATAATACAGGCGGAAAGCCTCCTTGTACGGATTTTTGTATGAAATGGTAAAGGTGGCGTTAAAGTGGGTGGAGCTTGCAGTCATACTTTACTTTCAACTTCATTAAACAACATTATCAATGCTGAACAAGTGTTAGTGAGCAAAATTTTCAAAAGTTATAAACCACGGACGGACGTGCTGTTCTAGGAATCGACCTTGATCTTCATGACCCCACACCATCGCGGATTATTTCTCTACAACCGCACATCCGAACGTGTTTTATCCGTCAATAAAACCAGATCCAAAGCGGAGTACAGTGAGGAAGGGTTCCTGAGAAGTCCCACATCAGTGTTTGCAAGTCTCATAACATATTTGTTCAGCTGCGGTGTCTTGGCTTCCAGCCCAGTTCCTCTCAGTTCCTCTTCTTCTCTTCCAACACAGATGCTGGGATACTCCCCCAAAAAATCCAAGCTCAGGGCCGTGTCATTAATCAGCATGGAACTGTACCGAGATGATGTTGTGGAGGCGGTGCTGCCAAGTCTGTTCAGGGGAAAGTAGCTCATGAGAGCTCAAAAAGGTGCAGGAAGACAACAGATGAGGTCATAGAATCATCATGATCATTTGGAGATCAGAAAGTGTTTGATGATTTTTTTCGAAGACACTGAGAACAGAATAGAGTTTTATCAGGGGGGAAAAATAATAATATAGCATTTCTTATTGAAATAATCATCTTTGGTCATGAAGAACAAAAAAGTGTGTGAGGGGAACAATGGCGTTTGGTCATTGGGAGCAATGGTGATCAGTGATTGGTCGTCATGAACAACACTGACCAGTGATTGGTCGTCGGGAACAACACTGATCAGTGATTGGTCGTCGGGAACAACACTGATCAGTGATTGGTCGTCGGGAACAACACTGATCAGTGATTGGTCGTCATGAACAACGGTGATCAGTGATTGGTCGTCGGGAACAACACTGACCAGTGATTGGTCGTATTGAACAATACTGATCAGTGATTGGTCGTCGGGAACAACACTGATCAGTGATTGGTCGTTGGCGTTACAGACTGGTTGTACATCAGGTGAACCTGCTCTCTCACTAGATTTGTCGTTAGGCTGTTTTGTGAAATAAAGGCGCTTGCTCCTGTTTTTAAACTCAGCTATGTTATTGGAACCTTTACAATCTGGTTTCACTGCTTTTCATAGCACGGAGTCTGCTTTGTTAAAAGCGTCCAATGACATTTTACTCACAGTGGATGCTGGAAAAAATACTGTGTTGATGCTACTAGATCTTACACCTGCCTTTGATACTGTAGACCATAACATACTTCTCTGGCGCTTAGAGCATCTGTTTGGTATCAAGGGCACCGCCCTACAATGGCTCAGCTCATATCTTAAGGACAGGTCTTTCTCGGTAGCGTTGGGAAATCTCTGCTCTTCTTCTAGTCCTATTATTAGTGGTGTTCCTCCAGGCTCCATTCTGGGCCCACTTCTTTTTAATTTATATATGCGGCCGTTGGGGAATATCATCAGGGCTCACAATGTCTCTTTTCATTTATATGCTGATGATACCCAGTTGTACATTCCTTTGAAAGCTGGTGACTCCATTCAGCCATTGTTGGACTGTCTGGATGACATTAAAAAATGGTTGACAAATAATTTCCTCCGACTTAATGAAGACAAAACTGAAATAATTGTTTTTGGCCCCCTGAGATTGAGAGATGGTCTCATTAACGAGCTCCATAATCACTTTCCCTCAATTTCTTCCCAGGTTCGGAACCTTGGCTTCATTCCGGACTCAGAAGTATGCTTAACCAAGCAGATAAATTCGGCCATTAAGACTAGTTTTTATCTACTACGGATTATTTCGAAACTCAAAACATTTTTGTTTTTCCAGGATTTGGAGAAGGTTATTCATGCTTTTATTACTTCTCGCTTAGATTACTTGGGTCTTCCTCAGTCATCTCTGGCTCGTCTTCAGATGGTTCAGAATGCAGCTGCAAGGCTGTTGACCAGGGCTAAGAAGTTTGATCGTGTCACCCTAATTTCAGCATCGCTTCACTGGCTCCCGGTCCGTTTTAGGATTCAGTTTAAGATTCTGCTGTTTGTTTTTAAAACTCTTAATAATCAAGCTCCTTCCTATCTGGAGGATCTTCTTAATCCACATTCATCAAACAGATGTCTAAGATCTTCTGATAGGTTTCTTTTGCATGTCCCTCGTTCCCGGTTAAAAACAAAGGGGGATAGAGCTTTTGCTGTTGCTGCCCCCGTCTGTGGAATCAACTGCCACTGGACATCCGCCTTGCACCTTCTATTACCACTTTTAAAAACAGGCTTAAAACTTATCTCTTCTGCCAGGCTTTTTGATCAAATTTTTAATTGTTTAAACAAATTTTTGATCAATTTTTTCCTTTGTCCATTGTCTGTTTTTATCTGGTCTAATTCTGTTTCTATTTTACTTTCCGTACTCTGTGCAGCACTTTGGTCAGCTTTGCTGTGTGAAACACGCTATACAAATAAATTTTACTTACTACTTACTTACTAAAGAGGTCTAAATAGTCGCCGAACCAGGCGAGTCTCTACACGGGCAACACCACATGGAAATGTGACTGGAACGGAAGAATTTAGAATGAACGTAAGAGGAACTCTGTCTCAGTATAACCACGTTTTAATGTTCTGGGTTTTTGTTTTTTTTGTCCTTAGTTCTCTAGTTGGTTTAATATAAACCATTAATACAATGTCAATAAACAAACACCTCAAACAACAGGAACAGGATTTAAACCAGTGGTCACCAGCCATCACCACCTTCTCTGAGATCTACCTTCCTGCAGGATTCATCTCCAGCCGTAATCTTGATCAAGAACGTCTAACGATCAGACGGTCAGGTGGGCGCGAAAGTCTTCAGGAAGGTAGATCTCTAGGAACAGGGTCGGTGACCACTGATCGAAACCTCCTTAAGATCAGATCCCAGGAGGCTGAACCGATTTGGTTTTCAGCTAAAAGAATTGACCAGGATGAACCGAGTGAATCAGGTGTTTGAGTGAAGTTCTGGTGTCCAGGATTCAGCCTCCTGGAATTCACTGGGTGAAAAACAAACAAACATTTCATAACATTTCCTTCACTGAAACGGCAAACCAGTTCGATTCTGATTAAAACAAACGTCGAACGTGATAAATGTCTTTACAGTGAATATTACGTTGGAAAAGCAGCACTGGTGATAACATTGACTCCGAGTCATGTGAATTGTTAGCTGCGTGTCCCTCACGGTCAATAAAAGTTAGGGAATAAGGGAAAAGTAACCTTAGAAACATTATTTCATAGCAGAACCATTAAAGTTTAAGATGGGTTTCAGGAAGAAACCGTAAAGGTTAGCAACAATTCCTTCAACCGAACTGTTAGCAAGTTATTTAAATAATCTCGTCCTCAGAAAGCACTTTAGCTGCTTGTGCTAGCGCCGGTTCGGGTTTTCCGGGTCAGCAGGGTTATTGCGGGTTTGTCGTGCTCGTGACGAGCGCGAGCTGATGTAGCGTGAGCTCCAATCGTTTCTGAAGAGCATCCAGGCGTGTGTCCATGTGCTCCTTCAACCTGTTCTCCAGATCGTGCATACGTTTCTCCACCACTTTCTCCAGAACTTTCTCCAGACCTCCAAAGCACATGTGATCCTCACTGCCTCACAAAAAACCCACAACTTTAATAAAGAGTTCAAACACAAATACAAATAAATAAAGAACCAGCTGGAGGTCACGTCAAACGGTCCAAGAACCGTAAGAAACCTCTAAAAGCTTTAAACTTCTGGTGACTCACCGCTCTCCGTTCGTCTTCTTCTCTGGTGAGGTCAAAGCGTCCAGGCGGAGTTGTGTAACCTGACCACACACACTCTGAAGCATGGGAAGCAGATCAGGGCTAACAGGACTCTGGTTTCCACCCGGACCACCTGCTACGGCATCTAGGACGCCTCTCTGGTTGGCACAGAACATTCCGGCTTGATGCCCAGGCAGTGCCGGTGCACCATCAGAGCCAACATCTCCCGTCACTTTAGCCCCTTTGGCCAAGCATGCTAGCGCACCACCACCCATCAGCAGGGGCAAGAAGCCACCAAGGACGTCGGCTTTGTTCTAAAACAGGAACGGAAGGATATTTGGCTAAAGTCATGGACAGAACAGAGGCAAGGCAGAAGTCCAGCGCGAGCGCTACTTAATAATTAGCAGCTCGGCCATGTTTTCAAATCGACCAAACAGGCCATTCTTATTTCCGAGGTCGGTACAGCCTTGTGTAACGAAAAGCTGCCAACCCTAAAGAAGTGTAAAATTACGTAAACAGTACATTTGTTTGGTTTAATCTCTGGGAACGCGCTGATGGTGAACCTTCATGCGGCGCTGAACATCAGAAAAAAGGTGACATGCTCTACCCCGGTACTGACCTTTTGCTGAAACTGCACCATTTCCATGAGGTTCTGAGCCCCGGGGGAGAGGGTGGTGCCCATCTCCTCCATCATGGCCTGGACACGATGAAGGTCGATGCCAGCGTCCGAGCCGGGCTGGAACTCTGCTCCCGGACGGAACCGCAGTCCGACGACCACCTGACGGATTCCCACAGCCGACCGGCCGCCGAGAGAGAGCAGCTGAGTGGAGACATGAGAGAGACTTCTTAACACGACTTCCTGTTGGATCAGCTGGAATATCATCACGTATAATCTACAGCGGCGCTCGTGACCTGGCGCACCGCGGTCCCACGTTCCACCGTAGCAGGACTGATAGATGCACAAAAACACGACGGGACGGACCAGACGTACCTTGACGTCACATGACGCTAGCGGGGTTTCCAACACCAAGTGGCTCCTGTAGAAGGGTCTTTCATCTTCACCACTAGCGTGAGAAGGTGTATGTTAAATACCGGTCTGTCCCGTCCTCTTTAGAACTGTGCTTTAATGCGCTAGATTAAAAAAAAACATATTTTCTGCGAATGTGAGACTCCGTACCTGCTCTGCTGGAATCTTGGATCCTCCTCACCACGGCTCGTCCCGCAGTAGTCCCCGGTGAGCGAGTAGACCTCGATAGTCCTCGCCTCGCTCGCCACCTGAAGGCTGCTGATGACGGCGCCTGAATCGGGTCGACACAGCAGGGTGATGACGCACGGCGAGGATTCCTCCGCTCGCTCCAAGCGCACAGGCTCACACCTGGGATTACATTTACACCGCCGTCAAAAAAAACCTCGTTTCGACGAGATACCACTTAGATTAGTTTTTGTCTGTTTAGAGTTACGTTTTATACTGAACATATGAGAAACACACTTACAGAGCAGAAGCAGAAGGATCCAGGCCAGCCTCGGTGATGAGATCTTCCTGTGGTGTGATGAGGATCTCTCTGAGCTCAGTGTGAGATGTACACACCCAGGAGGTGTGTGTAGACACCACGACATCTCTGCTGGAGCTCATCATGATGATGGTGTTGGAGCTGTATGAGTGTGTGTGATATTAAACACATTCAGATCTCCTGGACTGAACACACACAGAGCGAGCAGGAATCCGTGTGTAGGTGTCTACAGCCAAACTTCTCTCTCTCTCTCTCTCTCTCTCTCTCACACACTCACACACACTAATCCATTGTGACGGTCTGTGACACCGCTCACAGCACAAACACACGCCAATAAACCGCGAGATGTCTGTCAGGAAGTTTCACTGGAAGCGTAAAGTCGAGTTGAACTTAAAGCAAGCACATAACAAAACATCCTACAAGCGCCAGCCATTACCCACGCTCCTCTGTGCAGTGCGCATGCGCGCCATTTTCACGCACGCGCAGTCTGTAGGTTACTTCCGCCTTCATTTCCGCCTGAATAAAAGTCACTCGGTGTAAATCATCACATAATCACAGCGTCAACATAAAACACAGGACATTTCTACTCGGAAATACTTCCATTGATAATATCAATACGATTCTAAAGTAGTGAATCTAAAAGGGTGTATTCAGGGGCATCACATAAAAATATAATAAGTTAAATAAATAAATAAATAAATAAATAAAAGCCTCAAAGCATCAGTTAGATTAGATGTTTAATTTATAAACAAGAATTTAAGAATATTTCAATATTTAATATTTCATGTTGGACATAATTGAATGAACTCAGCGTGTAGGGAGTTAGAAAGTTTGTTTCCGACACTAGGAGATGAAAACGCTTAGCGTAGCGCCCCGCTGATGTGAGGTGACCAGGGCCGTCAGACTTCCAGGACCCACCGTACTGTATAAATCCACGTTGGGTCAGCGTCCAGACATTGTGTTCGATCGACGCTGGCTGCCAGCGTTTGCAGAGTTGTTATGAATAGTGCCTCTGTGGAACTCCAAAATAAAAATGGGCCAACAAGATTTTACTACCTGGGAATCAACAACAAATCTCTCACACAGTTAGCTTGTCCTAAACATGATTCAAAACACAAAACCGTAATCCACAAACAACTTCCACACAGAGAGATTTCAGTTCTGTTCTAAGGAAACAGCTTAACGTGGTATAAACACGTATTAACACCAAATTTCTCTCGCAGGATGTTGATCATGACTAACGTGTAGTATCGAATGAACAATCCTCAGGAACGAAATATTCATAATAAAAAGCTAAAAACGACATATTACGTTTCACGTTAAGCAAATTCCCCATTAATAAACAGCTAAACACAGTGTGTTATTACATCACAGCACTGCTGAGTTCTGCATTCTGATTGGTCATCGGGTGTTGATTAATTCATTTTCTTTAACACGCTGACTCTAATACGTTATCGTTTCCATAGTAAGAGCAAAGAGATGTTTCTTTATTTAACATGTATGGAAGGAAGGAGTCTCCAGGGTCAAAGTTTACCTTAAACGAAAACTTGTCTCGCAGATATTCCACAACATTAAACAGATTTTTAAAAAATATTACGGTGTCGTTCTTTCATTATTATTATTATTATTATTTTTAAATTAATTGTTAGCAAATTACTGTGGTGTAAGAGGAATATAACACGCACAGTTGTAGGAAAAGAAACAACCATGGGGTGGTAAGCAACAGTATCTCCTCTTCATCACACCGATGGTGATGCTCTTGATGATTATTTTCCTATAACAGCACACCATGGAGGGTTTTCCATCTTGTGAATCAGTGAGCTAGAAACACTAAACTTCTCCCACACTTTATTGAACACTTTTTTTTTTTTTTTAATGAAACTAAATATAAAGAACAGAGTTTCATGTTAAGCTTTTTTCCCCCATTGTAAACATTTAAAACGCAATATAAATGTACATATAAAGATTTGGTGTGGATTGTTGTGTTGTTGCTGTGTGACTTGTGGCAGGAAGAACACACCGTGAGACGTTAGTGAAACAGAAGCAGCTCTTGAATGCTGCACGATCATTTCGTCAACGCGTTCAGGTGACGGAGCAGCACTGTGTACCTGTCTCACCTGAGCTCTCTCTCTCACACACACACACACACACACACACACACACAAAAACACAAATCTCAACGTCTAATTACATAAACGCAATATAAATGTACATATAAAGATTTGGTGTGGTTTGTTGTGTTGTTGCTGTGTGACTTGTGGCAGGAAGAACACACCGTGAGTCGCTGAGGTGCAACGTTAGAGCAGCTCTTGAACGCAGCACGATCATTTCGTCAGCGCGTACAGGTGAATGAGCAGCACTGTGTACCTGTCTCACCTGAGCTCTCTCTCTCTCACACACACACACACACACCAGACTGAAGAATGGGGGGAGAGGAACTCAGGAGCAGCAATAGAAATCCCAGTGGACACTTTTCCACACTTCTCCTGCTCATCTTGACGGCTCACACAGACGGAATCATGAACCCAGGTGAGATATTTTAGTTTAGCAAAACGCAGATTCGTCAGTTTATCACCTGTGTAATGGCTGTAGAGCTGGAATAATCCTCTCATCAGCTTTTCTACTCAATGTCTGATGAAAATAGCTCTGTCATCCAGATTAGAATCCATATTAATAATATTCTAATGCTGATAAGCAGTCTTATCTGATCTTAGAAGAGCTGGAATAGTCTACAGACTAACAGTCTGAGTCTGACTAGTATATTTACATGTCACTCTTTGCATCCAGGAAGCACAACATAATCACAATAATGTCACTATTCATGACATTTTCCTTTTTTTTGTTTTATTCCATGCACATCAGTGTTTGATTTTATGATGCATGGGCGTCTTTATTTATTGAGTTGTTTTTATTTATTAAAGGAAAAACTTTGGGCTGTTATAGTGAAATAATCAACAATGAGGTGGTGTGATGACGTGGAGTTACCGTTCAATTCAATCGAATTTTATTTGTGGACACAAAGCAGCTTTCAGGTGTACATTTTAAATGGATTTATCCCGAATGAGCGACGGTGGTGAGGAAGAACTCCCCGAGACGACTATGAAGAAGAACCCTTGAGAGGAACCGGACTCAAAAGGGAACCCGTCCTCATCTGGGTCACGCCGGATAATGCGATTATAAATAAATAAATGCACCCCTTCTATAAATATGCTAATACTACATGCTCAAATAGTGCAGTTGTGTAAGCAGGAAATTCATTACAGTCTTGACATGAAGTCTGTTTAGTTGAACTTCTCCACTGTTTGTGGTAATTGTAGTCCTAAAGCTATTGTTGCATAACTGTTCATATGACTTGAGGTCCAAAGCCATTGGATGGTTTTTCAGTGGTAGAGAGAGAGAGATCATTAGGTATGCTTATTGCCCTGTAATGGTTAAGGACAGTGTACTTTGCATGCAGAGTGCAAGCAGCGACTCCGACAAGACTAGCTATGACATCATAACTAAAACGGAGACAGGGCTGTTCCCTTAACGCCAACAACATTTTCTAAAATCTTAGAGATGAAGGGGAGATTTGATATCAGTCTATAGCTGGACAGTTGAGAGGGGTCAAGGTCAGGTTTTTTAATCAGGGGTTTAATAACCGCTAGTTTAAATGATTTAGGTACGTAGCCAGTGCTAAGGGAAGAGTTGATTATATTTAGAAGGGGTGTGATTACTTCTGGAATAATCTGTTTGAAGAAACATTCAGGTAAGGGATCTAGTACACAAGTTGATTATACCGATGAGGAAATTAATGAAGCTAGTTCGGTCTCTGTAAGGGGAGTAAAACATTCTAAACGTTGATCTGATATTGTTATATTATCATCTACAGGGTTAGTTATCTTCTCTTAAGGTGGAGAGAGAGACTGATCTAGCACTGAGAGATTGTCTATAGTTCAGGAGGTTCTCCTTCTATCCTGTTTGAAATGCTACCAATTTGGTTGGACGCCATTTACGTTCTAACAGTCGAGTGGTGTGTTTTAAGGTACGCGTTCGATGGTTATACCAGGGTGCTAGCTGTTTCTCTGTATTCTGTTATTTTTTCCTTTTAAGTGGAGCTACCTTATCTAGCGTGTAGCAGAACGTTAACGCTAAGCATTCAGTCGTCTGATCGAGTTCTTTGGGATCAGACAGTGATCCCATCATAGTTGGTATCTCTGGGAGGTTATTGATAAAACTCTGTGCCGTAGCTGATGCGGTTATTGGCGTGATAACTCTTACACCGCAGCGATCGACTAACAGTTAACCCTGTTCTGTTTATCGAGACATTCAATTAAACGGATATGTTCACAGATCTGTTCCACGCCCAAACATCACACCTGGAAAACTACCAGATCGTCATACCTCAGCTTGTGCACAAACGATGGCAGAGACACGACGACTTTACACAAACACACAGACAGGTAGTCTGAGTATGCACTCCGGCTTATTTAATACGCAGCCTCGATCGCCAGTCGAGTTCTGATTCGTTTACTTCTTTTTCCGGTATTTTGTATTCGCAGAGAGCAGATCCCGAGAGTCTGACCTACTCGATTGAGATAGATGACACTGTTCACCTCTTACATCTAACCAAAAACAAGTAAGTGACATATATATATTTCCCTCATTGCGATTATTCATTTTCACATTCACACGTAAAAGCTTGACTCCGGAGGCGTGTGTGTCATCTTCTTGTTTTCCAGAGAATTTTTATCTCCTGATTTCGCTGTGGTCTCCCATGACGTGCATCGCAACTCCACGACGAAGCACAGAGAGAAACCTGTAAGGCTCCTGCTCACTGGTCACATCACTAACACACTGATTGTAGTTTTTCTCAGTCGCTTTGGTGCATTTCTTGAATCATTGTCATCAAAACTGTAGCGATAGTTTACCTCGGGAAATACTGGCAGGGTACACTGGTATACTGAGATCATTTCGACACGAGGACTTGTCATTCCGATGGCACTGATGTGTTCACTGAGAGAAATATGTACTTTTGAGAGAAGTCGAATTTGGGGAAACCACTCGAAGCGTTCGTTGTGTTGAAGTATTTCACTTTGCTTTCGTTTGATTTGTTCATCGCCGTTGAAAGTCTGTCGATTTTGACAATAATCCTGATTTTGAATCATTTTGATTGCAACTGTAGATAGGTTGGTGTGTGTATAGATAGATGGAGAGATAGAGGCATGGATGGAAGGATAGGTAAATGGATAGATGCAGATACAGGTGGAAGGAAACATAGATGAATGGAAAGATTGGTAAGTGGATGGATGGATAGATGGATGCACGGACAGAGATTTTGTTGGTTTTAACCAAAACCCCTCTCCAGTTCCTACATCCAGGTATGGATGGATGGATGGATGGATGGATGGATGGATAGATGAGTAGATGGACAGATGGATGAATGGATATACAGGTGGATGGATGCACAGATGGACTGATGTATAGACTTACATATGGATGGTTATCTATATATGAGTGGATAGACAGACAGATAAATGGAGGTATATAAATAGAGCAGTATATAGATGGGTAGATAGGTTAGGTTAGGTTCAGCTTTATTGTTATTGTCAGAGTACAAGTACAGAGGCAGTGAAATGCAGTTAGTGTCCCGATAGATGGAGGAATGATGAGATGAGTCAAATGGGTTTTAAACAGTGCTTTATACAATGCTAGTCAGAGCTGGTCGTTTGCTGTGAAGTGATTCGTCTGTTCCAGGTGCTGTGTCATTACTACGGCCGAGTCTCAGGTTATGAGGAATCTCTGGTGGCTCTGAGCACCTGTAATGGACTCAGGTATGATATTACTCAGAATATAAAGTTTGTCATGGCTGATGAGACACCTGCTCCACCTTTATTTCCACTGACTGATTAACTAGCTATTGATTTGTTCTTCACTTATTTAACCTGCTGCTCCTGTCTTTATAATGAAAGGATCCCATTGTGTATACCAAAACAAGGAACTCATTGTACCTGGCATGACTAAGCACATAAAGTGCTATGTATATATATGTAGCACTACTGTTAGCGGTATTATATCAATGATTTACATTAATAATAATAATAATAATAATAATGCATTATTTATACAGAACTTAATACGTGTATTCTTTTCAAGGGGCGTCATTTTCATCGGCAACAAGAGTTACGCCCTTGAACCCGCTTTGCACGCCGCGAACAACGAGCACATCCTGTTTCCCCTGGAGAACAGTCGGTCGGATCCGTTTGTGTGTGGGGTGGACAGCGAACGCGATTGCGGCGAGGACGGCTCCTGCGACCACACCTTGTCGATGGAGACGTTTTTACGGGTCAGTAATGTTTTGCCGTGTGGCTACCGGCCGGTGCGTTTTGGGAAAGTTCCTCGTGTTCAGAGTCGGGTTACGCACAGGTCGGTTTCCTGCGCTTCCTGTTCGAAGTATTCAAGTCATCGGCGTGTAGTGTCGTAGCTCCAGGTGATGCCAGATTTTTCTTGAGTAGAAGATGTCTAGATCGGCTGAAGAAAGAAATAGTGTCGTTTTTTACTTGCGTGTGAAATAAAAAACAATAATACGATGATATCTACGCGGCGTCTCGTATTAAAAGTCCGATATATTACCGATCGCATTAATCACTGGGTTTAATTGAACAAAATGGCTTCCACGCTCGTTATTCATCAGCGCATAGGATAGCACTCGATCCGGCGCGCGCTGTTCTTTTACGTATTATTATTTTCTCTCGTGCTTCGACAGATACACGTGCGAAACTTATTGCTCTTCCTGTGCTTACGTTCCAGACGCTGAACTCTTGGCGTATTTATTGCTTTCTTTCATTACTAACTTTATGAACAAATATCTGTCCATTTGATTATCCGTCTCTCCGACAGAAAAAACGCAACCTGCCTCAGACCAGATACGTGGAGCTGGCGTTAGTAGTGGACAATCTGAGGGTAGGGGCCTCAAACTTGTTTACATTTGTGTTGGGTGGCTACGCGGCCAGATTGCGTTTATGTTTACTGTTTATCTGTTTGTTTTCTTGCACAGTTTGTATTCATGAAGAGCAACCGCACTGCTGTGAGGGATGAAATGGTCCAGATTTCTAATTTATTGGACACGGTGAGAAATTCCTAGTGCCTTGTGTTGTTTTTCTGTCTTGTTTTATATATATATATATATATATATATATATATATATATATATATATATATATATATATATATATATAAAATACTAAAACACTCCAGGATGTGGACAATCCTGACCCCGCTCTCTCGGCCCTGTAGTACTACCGGCAGCTGAATATCCGCATCGTCCTGGTGGGTCTGGAGATTTTCGAGACGAGCAACCCGTTCGACGTGGGGGGAGACCCGAGAGTGGTTTTAGGACAGTTTGTCAAGTGGAGGAAAGCGAACCTGACATCGCGCAGCGACATGGGCCAGCTCGTGGTGTAAGCACGTTTAAGCACGTGATGATGCTGTGGATGACGTTCCACGTGATTCTTACGTGGAACGTGGAGAAGGCTAAAGCTTCGAGATGACTTTAAGGCAGATTTAGTAATAAAACGTTCTAGTCGGTTCTAAAGGAAAGCGAAAGTGCTGTAATAAATAACTCAAACATTCACACCATGTTCACATTCCAGATTTTTTGGATTCTCCAGGGTGTCTGTGCGAGTCTGTGTTTGTCCTTGAAGTTACCATGCCGTCGTCTCATTTGTAGTTTTATTCTTGTGTGTTTGTTTCTTTTCCTTTAAAGGGGTCAAAAAGGAGCGTACACTGGAGGGATTTTGGGCATGGCCTACGTCGGGACTGTTTGCTCAGCAAGCAGCGGCGGAGGAATTAGCGTGGTCAGTAAACAAATCACGATTCTGCTTCACCCATCATGGAATTCCAAACATCATTACGATGCCGTTTGCGGTTAAGTAGTCCGACAGGTTGTTCCCCGAAGACTAACCCGAGCCCGCGTCGTGTTATTGGTGTGTATCGTGACATCAACACGGCTGACCGATGACGCAACACGTGGCTAGTGATGGGGGTTGGTGTACAGTAATCAAGGGCATGGAAGGTTATAAGGTTAAATGTTTACATTGTCAAATTTGTGTGTGTTTTTTTTTTCTTTCTTTCAAAAGTTTCTTTATACCAAGATATTGTAAAAGAGCGGAATTTGCAGACTAGGTAAAGTTCAGGGGTCATTTTTTGAAGTGAAACAGGAGATGACTAGGTAGCGTGGCATATTGTTCTGAGAACACGCCCGACATGAGGAACTGGAAAAACTGGAATGTCTAGTGAGAGAGAGAGAGAGAGGCTTGAGAATGTGAACTATTTCATTTAAATATTTGTAATGACAGTCTGTTTTCTTCGCAGTATGGCGACAATGGGTTTCAGTATTATTCCACGGTGCTGGCTCATGAGATGGGCCACAATCTGGGCATGACCCACGACGACACGCGCTGCCAGTGCGACGGACGCAACTGCATCATGTATTCGACCGCCACGTCAGTACCGCACACACTTGTGGTTATAGGGAAACGAACTGACGGCCTCTGACCAATCACAATCCAGAATTCAACATCCTAATCAATAAAGCTTAGAGAATGATGCCTCTTTTTTTAACGTTTATTTATGCTACGTTTTCGCGCGTGTAGCGGATCGACTCTGTTCAGCACGTGCAGTGGTACGGATTTTGAGAACCTGGTCTTGCGTGGAGGAGGCGCGTGTTTGCTGAACCAGCCGCCTCAGGACAGCGTCATCTCCGTGGCCCAGTGCGGCAACGGCATCCTGGAGGCGGGGGAAGACTGCGACTGCGGACCGCCCCAGGTACCGAAACCTAATAAACACGCGCGGAATAGGAAAAACAGTAGTAGATGAGTTTGGCTTGATAATGGCACTTTCGTATTCGGTGGTTTTCTTCACATCCACGCGATTTCTGCCGACGGGATAGAATGCGGTCGGGAGCAAGCTCGCACCGTGTACACCTGCATCACCTAAATCAGCATTTTCAACTTCCTTTTGCCTTTTTCAGAGTTCTGTGGGTGTGGCTAAATGTAAATGTATGTAAATGTACGTTATCTTGTCAAAAGATTGACAGATGAGGCTCACTGATTGGAAACAGCTTTATTTTTCTGTATTTTTCTCATGTAAACCTTCATATGTATATGTGTGTATATATAATGTGTGTGTGTGTGTGTGTGTGTGTTGCATTGCAGAGCTGCAACAGTAAATGCTGTAACGCGGCTACGTGCACTTTCACAAAGGGTTCAGCCTGCGCTGCTGGCCTCTGCTGCAAAGACTGTCAGGTACACACACACACACACACACACACACACACACACACACACACACACACTCTTTATCTCACTACCCATGTGAGGGACATTCCACTTCCATAATTATTGACGTGTGTATCTCCTCCAGATTGTGGTGTCTGGTACGCCCTGCAGACAATCTGTGAACCAGTGCGACCTGCCGGAGTACTGCAACGGCACATCCGCGTTCTGCCCTTCAGACTTCTATCTAATGGACGGCCTTACCTGCGAGGGCAGCACCGCCTACTGCTTCGAGGGCCGGTGCCAGACGCTGGACTACCAGTGCAAGCAGCTCTTCGGCCAAAGTACCTACCTTGTCTTTTATTTTTTTATATATATATATATATATATATATATATAAAGCCAGTAGGCAATTTCATACATACACAACACATATATGATGAGAGAAATGATCTAGTATATGATCCACAGCACTGGTGGAAGATGTTTATATTTAAACATCACGGCTGTTCTGTGTTTATTTACAAAAAACAATTCCAGACGCAATAAAAGCCAACGATCAATGCTTCAGCTACGTGAATACACAGGGCACCAAGTTTGGAAACTGCGGTTACTCCGGATCCAGTCTGGTCCCGTGTTCTGTGGAGTAAGTTCTATCACTATTCTGAAATGTTAAGCACTTCGTTAGAGAGGCAATTTCATGCTGGAATGGTTGTAACCTGAATTCTGGATCGTGATTGGTCAGAAGGTGGTTGAGAGGGCTGGTGAGGGAACGAGTGTTTATAGCTGCTACGGCGTATTGTAAGTGAGAACAGGAAGTAACTCGTTTTGCAAATGTTAATGATCTTTAACGTTTTTTCTGCAGCAACTCCATGTGTGGGAAGGTACAGTGCACAAACTTTGACTCGAACTACCCCCCGGCCGGGGCAGTCATCAGCGTCCAGGACATAGCACCAGGGGTCTCGTGCAGGAACGCCGATTTCAACCTGGGAACAGACGTCCTGGACCCGGGATACGTTAAAACAGCGACAGTGTGCGCTGCAGGCAGAGTGAGTATGCGTAATACGTGGTGTATTTTTTTTTTTCCGTATTCTCGCGCTAAATTAAACCTCGGCGTTCTGACGCCAGCTCACGTCATCACTGCGTACTGTATTATAATACAAATGCAGGATGTAAATAGTGTACAAGAGCTGTGTTGGTGTTTCTCAGCATGGTAGAACCTATGGAAGTCCACACTGTGGCTCATTAGCTAGCTTTCATGCTAGGTGTCGGTGTTTCTATATATATATAATGTGTGTGTGTGGGTGTGTGTGTGTGTGTAAATTCATGTTTTTGTATTCTCTTTGTTTTTGGATGTTGGCCCTCAGGTCTGTGTGAACTTCCAGTGTGTGAATTCATCCGTGCTGACACAAGGCCAGAAGTGTGATGCTGTAAAGGACTGCAATAGCAATGGGGTGTGTATCGTAACACCTGCTCAACTCTGAGGCTGCGCATGACTTTTTTTTTGTTTTTTTTTAAACGAGTGATATAAAAATACATGTTAAATATAATATAAGACAGGGCCTAGGTCAGAGAGAGAGAGAGGGGGGGGCAAGAGAGCACTGCTAACGAGTGAACAATTTAAGGGTTAAACGTCTTTGGGTAAAGATGAGTGTGTCGTTGTGTGACATGAGTGTGTTACGTTCCAGGTGTGTAACAATAACGCCCACTGTCACTGCAACAATGGCTGGGCTCCTCCTGACTGCAAAACATGGGGAAGAGGAGGCAGTGTGGATAGTGGACCTGCTCAAATAGGTACACACACACACACACACACACACACACACACAAATGAATGAACTTAAAGTGTCTCTATAAGCATATGAGCGCTCAGGCTCATTATCCTTCACACTGTTGGCAGGTTTAACAGTCAATATGAACTCAAAAGTGGGATTAAAATCTCCAACATCCTGCACACATTATGATTTCATGACCTCGATCTACCTTGTAGCTTCATTAAGTTGTGCTCGATATAAATTTGAAATAAAATGTGAAATAACAGTCTGTGCTGGATCAAGTGCTATTCTAAGTGCTGCTGAATAATGAGTGCGGAAGCCATTTTGTTCAGTCTGAATACGAGGAACTGTTCCCTTCCTGAGTCTCTCAAGGTTACTTCCTCCTTAAAATTGAATTGACGTTAAACGAGTATATTATATATATATATATATATATATATATATATATACACACATTATTATTATCGTATTATAAACAGCGTATTCTCGTATAATACTGTAAAAGTACGAGCGGTGTGTTCTGTTCTCAGATTACACGCTGAGGAATGGCCTGTTGATCTTCTTCCTGTTGGTGCTGCCCGTTCTGGTGCTGCTGGTGTTGGGTTTTCTTTACATATTCAGACGGGACTCTCTAAACAGGTGCTTCAGGCGCCGACGGTCCAAACAGAGCAGGTAAAAACCACAGTTTCTAGATTTCTCGGCGCAATTTCTGTTTGAAGGAAAATCCATCAAATGGAGACAAATCAGCGTCACCTCTGTGACCACGGTCCTGCTCAGCAGTCATGTTTCGAGTATTTTAAAAGTCAATAAAACTACTTGCGATTCTTCAATTGTAAGTGGACAGTTTAAAAGCGCGCTTTATTCCGTCACACTTCACAGGGCGACCGAAGCGAGCGCTCCGAGGAACGGCCAGCCAAGCGGAAACGTACAAAGACCTGCACGTCCTCCACCGCCAACGCAAGGTCCTCCTACGTATCCACAGGTAATCTCGATTACATTTACTCGTTTGGGAGCCGCTTTTATCTCTGGCCGTCCTGAGATTTAAACAAACACGACCATGGGTAACTGAGGTCGGGTTTAGTCAGGTCCACAGCGTGAAGACTGGATTTTGTAGTGCTTCTCGAATTGATTGTGAAGTCATTTTCTTGTTTTCTTCGTAATAAACACGCAAGCAGGCACAAACGTGGAGAGGCGGAATAGTTGATCCCTCGGTGAGGATGAGAAGTGTTGATTTATCTAATATTGCTATGAAATATTGTCCTTTTGTAGTTCGAAACCTCAGTCTGAAGCTGTTCTGAAGGACATGCCCAGGTTTTCTGCTTAATGTTAGCGTGTCATGGCCGCTGCTCATGGTGGAGGAGAAGAAGGACCCAGTGTTCTGTATTGTCTGCTTTATACAATGGGATGGATGGCTTTATTTTTCATGTACAGCTAATAGCTGATCCATTTTGTCCATCATAATGATGTTGTCTTTGGTGTTTGTTTCAGTATCCGTCTGCCACCTCTGGAGCTCAGGCAAGGTAATATATATATATATATATATATAGTTTATATTTATTCATAAGCCTTCAGGAACTGATTGATCCTGGTCTGAGTCTGGTTTAAATGTCAGTACACCCTCAAGTGTTCCTTACATAGCAAATGACTAAATGTACAATCTTGTTTTCTGTTTGCTCTCGCAGTTCTAACAGTCAGGGTTCTGGTGGCGTGCAGCCTGCGATTTTTACTACTCAGCTTCCCAGAAATGGACCTGGAGTTCCTCGACCCATTCCACCCAGGAACATCGTCACTTGAGCAAACTCAGAGAAGGATGTTTGTGGAAAGATGTGATGCTAATCATCACAGTGAAGAAATGACCTGCTAGGCTCCAGTGTTATGTAATATCATTCTGTCAATGACTATTCGAAACATGTTTTAATTATTTTTTTAATGGTTTACATATTTGAGATTATTCGGTTGTTATCTGGTTGTTGTTCGGTTGTTATTCGGCTGTTATCTGGTTCCCTCATTACCTGTGATTTTTTTTTTTTTTTACACACACACACACACACACACACACACAGTGTCTATATAGATTTAACTGCTGTTACGTATTTTATCTAGGTTAAGCTATTTTACCCATGGCTGAGTCTAAACATATATTTTTTTAAAAATAAAACAATAACGCAAGAAAGCAGGATTTATGACTTAGTCAAGATCTACAAATCGGTGACGCTAATATCAGTATCCGTGCCAACCTGTGCTATGAAATTGACCTGGAACTTCGTGGAAGTAAAGAAAAGTTTAATCCAACTTCCGAGCGTAATCTGGCTAGGTCAGTGTGCCACCGAATCTGACGGCGAAGTCACCAAACAGGAAGTGAGGCTGTATCTAAGCACCAACTTTGCACCCTGACACAAATCTTGGTAGGCATCCTCAGGACCGTGCCCCGAGGCTGTGCGACAAATTTTGTGACAGCGCCACTTATTGGTCAATAATTACAATAACAAGTTCACAAACGCTTCCATCCGAGTGCCATTTTTGCTGCTCCTCGCTGCGTTCCTTTTTCTAATCCGTGTCAAATATTAAATAAAGATTTAAGAGAAAACACTGGAGGTGAGGGTTATTTTAAGCTAGTGTGGTGTGATGATTTCAATGCAGAGAGTACTTTGTGGGGAAGTGCAAACAATGATCAAAACGGGTATGTGCTGGGAGAAGCAGTAGATTGTAATGAACTTGTAGGCTTTAATGATGGAAGTGCCACAAGAATAGATGTAGTTAGGGGAAGCAGTTCAGTTATAGATTTATCAGTTATATTCACAGTTTGGCCAGACAATGTGAAAGGGAAGTACTTGATCATAGGACTTTGGGCTCTTCCACTGGGGGCCCACATGTGCGCCGCATTTCACCTTCTGTCAGCGTTGCTGCTATGTAAAGAAAAATTGACTCTGGTCTGTCGAATTACCACCAAGGTGGTAATACAAGATGGTTACGCCTCGGTGTGCATTCATTTCTAATATTTCAACAGACCTGAGTTGATTATTCCGCTAACACCACAGTTACAACACCACAAGACATTATTCAGATGTACAGTCACACATCCAACTGTACAGTGTTCATCTAGGTGTCAGGTATGATGCACACCTTTTAGATTTCTGATATTTAACCCTACAGTGCATGAACCAAAAAAACCCTTCACGAACGCATAAAGGGGGTCAAAATGACCCGTACTGGATTGAATGGTTTTCTTCAAAAAATAGTGTGTGTGTGTGGTGGACAGTATTTATTTGTGTGTGTGGGGTGGAGAGTATTTATGTGTGTGTGTGTGTGTGTGTGGTGTACAGTATGCTAACTTTCCCGTTCTTTGAGTTAGCTCGGTGTACTGATATGGAACTGTAATGCGGACACGACCTGACTGGAACTACTTTCTCTGTGCATTTACTGAACAGTTTGAGTGACGTTAAATCAAAAGTAAATCGTAAAGGGGGAAAAAAACATTCCGAAAAAATGTGAGAAAGTAGTGTTTTATTTTCATCACAAACGCCATCGATACGATTTAATGGGGAAATGATTATTTTTGTTTTGTTTTTTTTTAACTCTAGTGCCACCTGGGTTCAATCCCAAATACAACCTCTTAGGAGTGCAGTGTAGTGTAGTGCACTTCACTTATGTAGGAAGCTGATTGGGTGGCGGCAGCTACGGCAACTCGTAAAGGTCAATTTCCGTGACAGTAGCCCTGTTAGCGCGAAGGGAACAATGATGTCGGAGCAGGACGCTCTGAAGAGGAACCGCGGGGGAGTGCAGCGGGTGGAAGGAAAACTACGCGCCAGTGTGGAGAGAGGAGATTACTATGAGGCCCATCAAATGTACCGGACCTTATTCTTTAGGTAAGGCTTCTGAGTTATCACGGAGAATGATTCATTAAAGCAGCGGAATCCGCTCGTGGCCTGGCTTTTCCAGATCTTTCTCTCCTTGTCAACGAAGCGGCGTTCGTTTCCTTATGACGATTGGCTACACTCGCGGCGGTGATCCCACCTCTCGGATCAGTCCTGCTCTCTGATTGGCTCGACTCGCTGTCACTCAACATCACTTGGACGCCTGTTAGCTAGCAGCTTCTTCCTGTAACAGACCTAACACCACAGCACAAGGGCGGTTTATAACACGGTGTTGGGTTTTGTGAATAAAGTCTTTGCACTGTACACTTGCTATTAAAACATATAAGTAATAAATATATTTAATTAACATTAGAAGCACTCACATTTTCACTAGCTTACTAATTCACTAAATGACTATAAAAATGCAAACACTGTCATTTTATTAGGTAAACGTTCCAGCTGGTCTTTATTTATAACTGTATAGCAGATATACAGGTTTTTTTTAGTCATAACTTTACTGTAATTTTATTATATATATATATATATATATATATATATATATATATATATATATATATATTTTATTTTTACTGTTTCCAGGTATACATCTCAGTCCAAGCATGCAGAAGCCCGGGAGCTGATGTACAACGGAGCGTTGCTTTTCTTTAGTTATAACCAGGTATTATATTCCATGTGTTCCAGCTGTGATTATCCTGTAATTTTCCATGTTATTTATATAACGTTGTTATTCATGTTCCACGCTGACATGCAGAACATAACGTCGAGTCTGGAACCAAACGCACTCGAACCTGGGGCATTTTCAGAAAGCGCAGACTCGCAGACGTGAAGCTTTTATTTCCCTCAGAAAACCCTAAATATGCTGTAAAGATCAGCGACGTGTGCGTACCGGTATCGGGGCATTTCCACATGACCGGGGGCACTTCACGTCTGCGAGCACTGAGCACTCGGGCACTTTGTCGCAGGTTCCTGGTGTTGAAGCGTCCCTAGTCGTGTCCAAATCTCTCGTTCTTTGCTAATAACGTAGATCGTAAATCTCTGAGCGCACGTCTTGTCGTTTGTGTCGTCGACAGCAAAACAGCGCCGCAGACCTGTCCATGCTCGTCCTGGAGGCTTTAGAGAAGTCCGAGGCTGACGTCGAGGAGGACGTGCTGGGTAAGTGATGTACGACCGTGTCTAATTGTGCTGTCTGAAGCCCTGTTGAGAGAGGATTTAGTTTTACGTTTAACGTGAACGAGCAGGTCGAGATGTTGGATTGTGGAACGATTGACGGTGTGAACTCCGCAGTGTCGGACACATGGTTTGTGAAGGGAGTATACGGAAAGCCTGCCGCGTTTCTACACGGTCTGTGTTCTGTGACGTGAAGTACACGTGTGTTTTCCGCAGAGCAACTGGTCAAGCTGTTTAGCATGATGGACCCGAACTCTCCCGAGAGGGTGGCATTCGTCTCGCGGGCACTCAAGTGGTCGACGGGCGGCTCAGGGAAGCTGGGACACCCCAAATTACACCAGCTGCTGGCGGTCACGCTGTGGAAGGGTACTTCTAAACCGTACACCGTTTCAGTTCGGCTTTCAGCGCTGTTCAGTTATGTCTCGGTGAGATTCCTGAGCTAACTTCCTGTCCGCCGTTCCATTTGTTTAGAACAAAACTACAGCGAGTCTCGCTACCACTTCCTGCACTCGTCAGACGGCGAGGGCTGCGCTCAGATGCTGGTGGAGTACTCGGCCGCTCGCGGTTTTCGCAGCGAAGTCGACATGTTTGTGGCTCAGGCCGTCTTACAGTAAGTGCAGATAATGGTAGAGTAGTTCTTCTTCTTCTTCTTCTTCTTCTTCTTATTATTATTAATTAGAATGAGTTTATTTGTAAATGTTGTATATCTGTATGGACAGAAAGGTGGTTCAGCTCTAAAAGCGTAGAGACGGTGTTGTTCACCGTGTGTAATTTGAGATCGGACATACGTTATAAACTTGTCGAGATCGGATCTGAAGGGTGCTATCTTTTTTTTTTTTAATTTAAATCTGTTGTATTTGCAGGTTCCTCTGTCTAAAGAACAAAATGAGCGCCTCGGTGGTGTTCACCACGTACACACAGAAGCACCCGTCCATAGAGAAAGGTCCTCCGTTTGTGCAGCCGCTCCTCAACTTCCTCTGGTTCCTCCTGTTGGCGGTGGACGGGTACGAGCACGTGATCGGATCGGATCGGATCTGATCACTTTTTGTTGTCTTGTACGGCTGCTTTCACGTTTGAGGTTTGCAGAAGAGTCGCTGGACAGATACTAGTACTAGCGAGTACTCCCTAGATTCGATTATTTATTCTTCGCAATGCAGGTGAAATACAGACGACAAACTCCAGCGATGGTGACGTTGTGAGTCGTCACTGTAGTTGCATCACGTCACGCACCAAACATACACACGGTGTGGTTTTTAGTCACGTTACAACGCTGGAATCTCTCAAACCAACATTAAATGTAAAATCTAACAGGCCTCATTTTTTATATATATATATATATATGTAATGTGTGTGTATGTCTCTCAGCAGTTTATTTTTTATTTATTTTGGAAGCTCCAGTAGAAATTTATCATAGGATCACGTGTAAAACGTGTGCTGGAGGATTAAAAACAAAAGGCAAAAGCGTGAAAGCATCCGAACGCAGTGATTTTACAGCACCACCCGAGCAGTGTGTGTGCATGTGTTCATCTCCTCGTGTGTGTGTGTGTGTTCTCACAGTGGAAAGCTGACAGTCTTTACAGTATTATGTGACCAGTATCAGCCATCGCTGAAGAGGGACCCCATGTACAACGAGGTACGCCCACTACACTCTTAAACACTCTCGCACCACAGCAGCGCCCAGTTCTGCTTTCTGATTGGTCAGAAGGATTAATCTTGTAGAACAGGTATGGGTGTCGGCTTGGCTTCGTCGCAGCACCCCACCGTCGATTAGTCTCCTATAACTCTGCAGTGTTTTAATAAATCCCAGTACATTCTAACGTCTATACCTGGACTGTATTCATATCGCAGAAAGATGATAAACCGGGACGATTTCCGACTTCACTGTCGATTTGTTCTGTTAGTAAGTGATATTGTTTGGGTTTTTTTTCTCCTCAGTACCTGGACAGAATAGGGCAGCTGTTCTTCGGCGTTCCACCCAAACAGTCCTCATCATACGGTGGCCTACTAGGTACGTCCTTAAACCTACTTATTGTTAAAACGTATTGGAATGCCACGGAGAAGCCCCGCCCCCTTCCCGTCTCAGATCAGTTTCCTGTGCGGGGTCCGAAATTGTGACGAGTTATTTATCGTGCTCCGTTCTAACATTACAGGGAACCTCTTGAACAGTCTAATGGGGTCGGGTGAGGAAGAGGAGGGTGAGGAAGTTCGTGAGGACAGCAGCCCCATCGAGCTGGACTGAACATCACACACCTCCAAACACAACCTATAGAACACAACACCTGAACTGAATCAAACTCGACGACTTTTTTTTTTCCCCCTCCCCCTTTTGACCACATGTCCTGGAATGAGTTCCTGCAGTTTTTTTTTTTTATTATTTAATTTTTTTGTTTTTCATTTCTTTGCCCCTCTGTATAGTTTTCAGAAGAGGTGATCGATACAACTTCTGGACTACATCATCATCAGCACCATCACGCACACCACCACCTCTCTACTAATGAATAAATAAACTCTCGTGAAATGGAAGAACATTTGAAGCGTAATCATGACGGTCCAGCCAGAACAGGATGAATTGTCGGTACGAGTTAATAACGACGACGCGGTCCTCGTACCGTGTGGTGCGAGATTAGCGCGTGTTAGTATCGCAGTCTGCAGGAAGTGACACTCGAAGCAAACTGTGTAAATATCTACAGCACCTTCCTCCAATACAAGTGACGAAACACATTAAACAGAGAATATAACGGAGCGCGAGCAGTTCAGTTCGGCGAGCACTGAGAGACACGCCCACTTCCTTTCAACAGTGCAGACACTTCGCTCACAGGTCGAGGCGACGAAGCGAAGTAAAGCGTCCCGTGACGTCGATTACTTCTCGTTCACACGTACGTCTAGAGGAGTAAACGTGCTCCAGCCACGCCCCGTGTGCAAGTTTTCTGAGCGAAACTGTTTTTAGCGCATCTCGGATCGTAAACCCTGACCTTTTGCTTTCAAAACGTTTACTAACCTAGAAAACGTGTTTATAAAATCGAACACTAATTGTATACCAAGTTAAACCGGTTAGTGTTAGTACGCGTAGTCTAAAATAGTAAACGAGTACGTGAT